>NW_026461768.1:0-53533 GCF_021730395.1 Mercenaria mercenaria
CGATAATGGGTTCAAGAGTTATGGCCCCTGAAAGGGCCAAAATTAGCTATTTTGACCTTGTCTGCACAATAGCAGCTTCATTTATGATTTTACTTCAACCAAACTTGCACACAACTTGTATCACCATAAGATCTTGGTTCCTTTCTTGAACTGGCGAGATTCCTATATGGGTTCCAGAGTGATGGCCCCTGAAAGGTCCAGAATTAGCTATTTTGACCTTGTCTGCATAATAGCAGCTTCATTTATGATTTGAATTTAATCAAACTTGCACAAAACTTGTATCACCATAAGATCTCTGTTCCTTTCTTGATCTGGCCAGATCCCATAATGGGTTCCAGAGTTATGGCCCCTGAAAGGGCCAAAATTAGCTATTTTGACCTTGTCTGCACAGTAGCAGCTTCATTTATGATTTGATTTTAACCAAACTTGCACACAACTTGTATCACCACAAGATCTTGGTTCCTTTCTTGAACTGGCGAGATTCCTTTATGGGTTCCAGAGTTATGGCCCCTTAAAGGTCCAGAATTGGCTATTTTGGCTTTTGCAGCCATATAGAGACTTCATTTATGGTTTTATTTGATACAAACTTCCAAAATATCTTCAGCAACAATAAATCTTGGATTCCATGGCAAATCAGATCCAATCGTAGGTTCCAGAGTTATTTTATATCTGATTACCTCCCCTGATTGTAATCAAAATGGATTTATATCCGTAAGTACTTATAGGACTTATTTGAAATTTCATTATTGTTATTTGTTGGACTGAGACAATCAGGGTAGATAACTATGGACTGATTTTATTTCAAATTACCTTTCTTTATTTCAAATTAAAATGGGTATATCTCCATAACTAATAAGGATACTGATCTGAAATTTCATTTATGTCAACAGATTTATTTGGCAGATCCTTCTTTTGTTCACTTACAATATTTTTTTTTAATTACTTCCCTTTTACGTTACTATAAATAGCTTATTTTTAGTATCTTTTTTTATTATTGGCTGTAGGGAAAAGCCAAGACCACTTTTCTGTGGTACAACATGGATGGTACCTCCAATTGTTAGGTGTATTTTGACATACCTGTACCTTGTAAGATTTTTTTTTCTTTTTGGTTAAATTTCTTCCCTTTGTTGTTCCTGTCCGTTGGACATAGATATTTTTTCTAAGGACCTTCTTGTCCTCAAGTGCAATGATAACAGGTGAGCGATATAGGGCCATCATGGCCCTCTTGTTTTTTAGCTCACCTGTCACAAAGTGACAAGGTGAGCTTTTGTGATCGCGCGGTGTCCGTCGTCCGTCCGTGCGTCCGTAAACTTTTGCTTGTGACCACTCTAGAGGTCACATTTTTCATGGGATCTTTATGAAAGTTGGTCAGAATGTTCATCTTGATGATATCTAGGTCAAGTTCGAAACTGGGTCACGTGCCGTCAAAAACTAGGTCAGTAGGTCTAAAAATAGAAAAACCTTGTGACCTCTCTAGAGGCCATATATTTCACAAGATCTTCATGAAAATTGGTCAGAATGTTCACCTTGATGATATCTAGGTCAAGTTCGAAACTGGGTCACGTGGGGTCAAAAACTAGGTCAGTAGGTCTAAAAATAGAAAAACCTTGTGACCTCTCTAGAGGCCATATTTTTCATGAGATTTTCATGAATATTGGTCAGAATGTTTATCTTGATGATATCTAGGTCAAGTTTGAAACTGGGTCACGTAGGGTCAAAAACTAGGTCAGTAGGTCTAAAAATAGAAAAACCTTGTGACCTCTCTAGAGGCCATATTTTTCATGAGATCTTCATGAATATTGGTCAGAATGTTCACCTTGATGATATCTAGGTCAAGTTTGAAACTGGGTCATGTGGGGTCAAAAACTAGGTCAGTAGATCTAAAAATAGAAAAACCTTGTGACCTCTCTAGTGGCCATATTTCTCAATGGATCTTCATGAAAATTGGTCAGAATGTTCACCTTGATGATATCTAGGTCAAGTTCGAAACTGGGTCATGTGCGGTCAAAAACTAGGTCAGTAGGTCTAAAAATAGGAAAACCTTGTGACCTCTCTAGAGGCCATATTTCTTAATGCATCTTCATGAAAATTGGTCAGAATGTTTATCCTGATGATTTCTAGGTCAAGTTCGAAACTGGGTCACGTAGGGTCAAAAACTAGGTCACTAGGTCTAAAAATAGAAAAACCTTGTGACCTCTCTAGAGGCCATATTTCTCAATGCATCTTCATGAAAATTGGTCAGAATGTTCATCTTGATGATATCTAGGTCAAGTTCGAAACTGGGTCACGTGGGGTTAAAAACTAGGTCAGTAGATCTAAAAATAGAAAAACCTTGTGACCTCTCTAGAGGCCATATTTTTCATGAGATCTTCATGAATATTGGTCAGAATGTTCACCTTGATGATATCTAGGTCAAGTTTGAAACTGGGTCATGTGGGGTCAAAAACTAGGTCAGTAGATCTAAAAATAGAAAAACCTTGTGACCTCTCTAGTGGCCATATTTCTCAATGGATCTTCATGAAAATTGGTCAGAATGTTCACCTTGATGATATCTAGGTCAAGTTCGAAACTGGGTCATGTGCGGTCAAAAACTAGGTCAGTAGGTCTAAAAATAGGAAAACCTTGTGACCTCTCTAGAGGCGATATTTTTCAATGGATCTTCATGAAAATTGGTCAGAATGTTTACCTTGAAGATATCTAGGTCAGATTCGAAACTGGGTCACGTGGGGTTGAAAACTAGGTCAGTAGATCTAAAAATAGAAAAACCTTGTGACCTCACTAGAGGCCATATTTTTCATGAGATCTTCATGAATATTGGTCAGAATGTTCATCTTGATGATATCTAAGTCAGATTCGAAACTGGGTCACGTGGGGTCAAAAACTAGGTCAGTAGGTCTAAAAATAGAAAAAACCTTGTGACCTCTCTAGAGGCCATATTTCTCAATGGATCTTCATGAAAATTGGTGAGAATGTTCAGCTTGATGATATCTAGGTCAGGTTCGTAACTGGGTCATGTTCGGTCAAAAACTAGGTCAGTAGGTCGAAAAATAGAAAAACCTTGTGACCTCTCTAGAGGCCATATTTTTCACGAGATCTTCATGAAAATTGGTGAGAATGTTCACCTTGATGATATCTAAGTCAAGTTTAAAAGTGGGTCACGTGCCTTCAAAAACTAGGTCATTAGGTCAAATAATAGATAAACCTTGTGAACTCTCTAGAGGCCATATTTTTCAATGGATCTTCATGAAAATTGGTCAGAATTTTTTATCTTGATGATATCTAGGTCACATGTGCTCAAAAACTAGGTCACTATGTCAAATAATAGAAATAACGATGTCATACTCAGTTGAACACTGGGTCATGTGGAGATAGGTGAGCGATTCAGGACCATCATGGTCCTCTTGTTTTACAATGTTCAAACCTTCAACATGTTAAGTTGTGACTGCACAAACCTTGCCCTCAGTCATGTTCAAGATATCTTACCTGTGTTCTCTTAAGGACATCTATTCTTTTAAGTTCAAATGTACATGTTTCCCGGCTGTAGAATGTCCATGGCCAGATATTTTTATCCATGGTTAAAACATGGATATCCATGGCCAGAGCATGGATATCCAGGTGAATTAGGAGTTTTTCCATGGAAAAGTTTAATCCATGGACAGTTGTCCAGGGATGAAGGCAGGGATATCATGGACAATGTCCATGGAAAGTGAATAGCAGCATGGACATGGTCCATGGTCAGCTTTTCTGCTCACACTTAGAAATTCTCTGATGAATAAGACAGAAAAAGTTCTAAGTCGAAAAAATGGGATTTTTTTTTTTAAATTATTAATTCATTACTGTCCTTAGTTTTATGGTCATATAGGTATTCAAATTAATTGAAATGAAACAGGGAATGTAACTAAATAAAATGTTTTCATTTTGCATATTAAAAAAAATGTAAATTAGAATTACATCATTTTATTAATTCATCTTGACAGTTGATGTAACGAGATATCATACATCATTGAAAATATATCCCACTATATAAGCTATTTATTTCTTTCAGTTTGTTACTGAACATCTCAAACAATGGCACCGAAAAAAATACAGTAGTTCATAAGGATTAAATGTCATATAGTCAAAGAAATTGTTATGAAATTATGCTCATATAATTATGTAAACTCATCATATTATAAACTGAATTAGTCTATATGCCTTTGATAATCCAGGCAGTGATTAATTATCTAGCTTTTTACAGCCAGTTAATACACTGCTGTTCAATGTGTACTGTTGTATAAATGAACACACAGAGATAGCTAATAACATCTGGAGATTCTGACCAAGATAAAGACCAATGGAAATGCAGGCTTCTGAAGCCGTTTTACACATGTAGCCCCAAGAAATAATCCCAATACTTTTTTTTATTTTTTTTCTGTGATCTTTGCAAATTCTGTGAGCAAATAAATGGAAAAATTCTCACGAACTGTATATATATATTTTAAGAACATTCCAGATATTCCCTTCAGTAACTATACTGTGCCAAGGAATATTGCTCATGAATACAAAAATTTGAATGTAAACAGGAAGTGCTTTGTTCTAGATGTTGGAGGCAAAATGGAATGGAGCTAAATAATTTTGTACCTTGAAATTCAAAAATGCTTTTTGAGAGATATCAGGTAAGAACATTAAACTTTCTAAACTATAATATAATTTAAATCTATATATCATAGAACTAAAATAAATAGACTGAAGCAGGAACTTTATTCATCTCAGTGGCTTAAACTTTCACCTGGTTACAGGTATTTTTTAAGGTATATGTGAATGATACATAATTATGCTTCTGTAGCAACAGTTTATTTAATGCATATAGTTCTTGCAGTTTTCTATTATTCATTTCTTGTAATTAATCCTACAATCACTTTGGCTTACAACGAAGTCTAAACATTAATGTTATAATTTTACTTTGCAGATACAAGAGTGTACATATTTAGTTATTAGAAGCATTGTCTTCAACATGTATGAATGAAATGATGTAATCAGATATTTGATGGCTTTAGTGACTATGCAGCATGCTACAGGATGAAATGAGATCACAGACAGAGACCCCATCAAACACTAAACTGTAAGTAAATATTTGCAAACACTTATACTAGTATATTTATTTCTATAAAAGGTTGATGATGTATTAATTTATCTTGTTGGGGATAAGGTTTCACTGACAGGCTGAAAATTCCGTCAACATTTTATGACATTAATTTTTTGTCAGTACGAAATTCTAAAATTTCTTTTTAAGCTTGTCTGTCATCATTATTAATAAGCATTTACTGAGATGAGGGATAGTACCCACAGATTGTGCTCTTATTTTCATTTCAGTGTCCAATTATAAAGTAATTGGTTTTGATACAACATTTAAATGGCAACTGCAAATTAATTCTGGATTTAGAGTTTTCATTTCACATAGGTAATATTGTATTGTCTAAACATTTTAATTGCAATTATTAATATAAAATGTTTTATATCAATTTCAGAAATGGCTGGAATGAGGTTCCTGACCCTGGTGATGGTTTTAGCAAAGCTAATTAAGAGACATTCTGGTGCCACCTATATTGAGCCAACATAACTCCAAAAATAATTTTGTTGTATTCATAACTTTCTATTAAATAATTTTATATTTAATATATCTTGTAGTTTAATTTTTTAGTTAAAGCTAAGTGAATATTTATCATTCTTAACCAGACATCCACTTGTCTGATATGTAGATTTGAACAAATGCCCTGTTACGGTAGGAAGTTCAAGCCACAATTGCCAGGCTAGGCTAAGAAGTGCTGCATGATGACAGGTCCTTGGATGGCATGGACCCAGTCCACGGATGGCATGGACACCATCCATGGATGGCTTAGACACTGGACAATGTCCATGGATGGCATGGCCACTGTCCATGGATATGCCCTGGACACTGGCCATGGATGCCATGGACATTGTCCATGGCCACTGTCCCTGGACAGGCACGGATTTTTATCCAGGGATACACAGTTTTTGTCCATGGATATGTGTTCCAATACTCCATGGACAACAGACCATGCTGAAATCCATGGAATCCATGGACATACTACAGCCGGGTAAACAGCAACACCTGGTGCCAAACCACTCAAAGACAATATTTCGTTCCAGTTAAACTTCAAGCTCACATTTCAGTTAACTGCATTTAATTTTAAAAGCTAAGCTTATTACAGTAAGCATATCCTATTCAAAATAAATTCTTTAGTCAGGATCAAAGTATCATACATTTGTTTTCTGTTAAATTGATTTTGACTAATGAAATTATTTGCTTCTTATTAACATCCTTAACTTTTTGCCGGATATATTTTTTTGCCATTCCTCACCACAAACCCTTTCGGTGGGGGATACCAATTCATCGAATTTGCTTGTTAAATTTTAAATGAGATCGATTGTGCACGCTTCTGATAATAATTATGTTGTGGACACGTTATTATAATTTTGGCGGGAAAGAAGCATGTGCGTTTCATGACGGATATTGTGTTGGCGGAAGGGCTACTCCAGCCTCTTCTCAAGCCAATATTAATCAAAAAAGAATTTGAAGCAGGAACTAATATTTCCTGTCCATTTCTGGTCCTGGCAATAAAACTTTTAGTAACGGTTACCTGTCTTATTCTTTCGCCTCACCCGATTAATCTCGTAGGCGCTGCCACGGAAAACGATACGAATGCTGCCATTTTTATTCGATGTCGCCTTGCAAAATTCATCAATTTATCGGGTGTTAATATGAAAATAGCTCAGAATCTCACATTTCACGACTTGAATTACAGACGGTAAACCAAAATTCTGAACTCTAAGCACTAAAAATGAATTTATTGCTGATGCACTCTTTATTATATTTTGTTGGGAAAAGAATAAACATGCGTTTCACGTCGTAAGTTCCCTCTTGTTGAAAAATTCATTATTAAATGTGTGCATATTTTCCTCGTAACATTTCAACCTTTCAACATTTAAAGGTGTAAGAGGCCGATATTTACTCTAAGTAAAGTTTCAGAAATGTAGATTGTCTTAGCACACAATATTTACGGAAGGAAATTTGGAAATTTTTAGATCGACGTCCGGAGATTAGAAGTGTAACTTTTTTCAGTAAATCCTTCTAAACCACATTTAAACCATAAATCCCTTGCCTCATCAGATATCTTTCTCTCTCCCAACATTAACTTCATCTGTTAAAAATATCCATGACAAAATTAAATTATCAAAAACCTATTAAAAGCCTATGAAATACGTTTTACACCACCACACTTCCTACCCAGACTGAGGTCTACCTCTCCCACATATATTGATAACAACATGTTAGAATTTTAGTCATTATAATAGAAGAGCAGAAAGTTGCTTTATTGTGTCATCTAAAATTTAGATTTTTGTTCGCATATTCGCAAAAGTATCAACAAGTCAGATATAAAATGACGCAAGATATCTTCATATTTTTTATTCATTTGTCTTCATGAGAAATATAAAATAATTAGTCAGAAGCAGTAGAATAATAAAATGTAATTGGCTTACCTACATACCCAACTTCAAACAGTAGACTTGGGAGACAGCAAACAAAGACTTTTATAAATGTGGCCTTAGGTAAAAAACTAGGACTTAAGGTCAAATTATAAAGAAAACAATGTTAATGCTCTAAAGGAAGTGCAGTGTATTTTAAGACCCATAATACTGCCTTGCTTACCTTTTGGATTATCTCCCTTATAGGTGCACCTGGACACACGGTGTTTAGTATGAGCTCTTCTGATCACTCACCACCCGTAGGACTCCATCCGTCCTAACTTTTCTCCTTGTATAGCCCTTTACCAAAGTTTTTCAAATGTTGTTCCCTGCAGAACTCTTGTTGCCATTCCACGGTATATAAGCGGAAAAAGTGTCTAAATATTTTGGAATTCATGTTATCTCGGGAAGGAACTTGGGCACTGCATTAGGAGTGTTTCACCCATTTTGTGTTCATTGATTAGGAATTTGGCTTTAAATGTTTAAGGTCAAGGTCACATCACATTGACTCAGAGAATGAAACTGTTTTTGGAAGTTATAAAGTGTAACAGCTACTGGCTTTCAGAATTACACAATGATATGGTAGATCAGAGGAATTAATGTCCATTGATTTTGGGATCAGTGGTTCAAACGTCAAGGTTGCAGGGACCTGACATAATTTCTGGTAATCATTATGTTTTTGAACGCAGAAACTGTAACAGCTTTAGTTTTCTCATTTTTTCTCACTTTTATTGATCACGTGGCAGCTCTTGAAGAGGACAACTTTATATTGTTTGTTGGGTCAGTAGGTTAAAGATCAGGGTCATAGTGACCAGGAAACTTAATATTGGTATCTGATTTCTAAGTAATAAAGTATACCAGCGTTGACTTTCAAACTTAACACAACAAATACATTCTGTATGAGGAATATCCCTATTGACCTTGGAGTCAGTAGCTTAAAGGTCAGATGGACCTGAATGTCAGTCTGGTAATTTCCGGGATCTAAATCCCAAAGTGTAATAGTGACAGCTTTCAAACTTTATAATTTATGTTAACTAAACATTTCTTGAAGAGGATCTCTATTTTTGTTGGGGGCAAAGAAATAAAAGGTCAAGGTCAAAGAAATCAGGAGACTTAAATGTTTTTTGGACTGTAACTTATCAAGTATAATATCTATAGCTTTAAGCAGTTACTGTAGGGTCAGTGACGCAACAGGTCAAGGTTAGAAAGTATTCTTAAATTTTGTCACTTCCAGTTCAGTTTGTTGATAGAAATGACATCCCACATCCCCGCACATACACCACCCAACCCCTCTCCAGCCCTGTACATTTTTCCTGCCCTGTCTGCTTACGCATGGGGTATTATGCTCAGTTAGGCGGTTAGCCTTTTTCAACTTGACTTGCAGCTAGAGATAATCCCATAAACCCAAAAGGTTTGCTGCATTTTATTCACTAGTCCCTGCTTAAGAAACAGTGACTATAATGTTTTATACAATGATCTGTTTCAATTTCATGACCTTTTGGTATGGTTAAGGGCTTATAATTTCGGCAAATATATTAGGGTAAAGAATATTAACTTGAAGACATTTTCTCAAAAATTTGTGACAGTTTTATCTCAAAATGGGAATGGTGTATAAAATGCGGTGAGGCATTCGGGTACAGGGTGTCACCCATAGCTGTAAACCCTTGTCAATATTGATAATTGGTTAAATATTTTATTCCTTATAGTGACCTTTATATTTTTTCACATGTGTGCATAATGTCTGTATTATATTGTTTTATCTGTTAGGGATTTAAAAGACATTTAAAACATGTACAGATTTATATTATTTCTTAAATGACAAAAAATGCAAGCATTTTTAGCCCACCCTCATCAAATCACTCTGCGTCTGTGGTCCGTCGTCCGTCCTTCCGTCCGTTAACAATTTCTCGTTATCGCATCTCCTCAGAAACTACTGGGGGGATTTTGACCAAACTTTGTCAGAATATGTATTGTTACCCTAGTTGTGTCCCCCTGAAAATCAGACTGGTTCAATAATTTTTGAGTGACTTATGGCCCTTTGTTTATTTTTATAATTTACATAGATTTATATAGGGAAAAACTTTGAAAATCTTCTTGTCCAAAACCACAGAGCTTAGGGCTTTGATATTTAGTATGTGGCATCATCTAGTGGTCCTCTACCAAGATGATTCAAATTATTTCCCTGGGGTCAAATATGGCCCTGCCCCAGGGGTCACATGGTTTATATAGACTTATATAGAGAAAAACTTTGAAAAACCTCTTGTCCAAAACCACAGGGCCTAGGGCTTTGATATTTTTTACTTTTAAAGCTTTTGACTTGAAACTCAAAATAGTTATTTACTATCGAAGTCTTCACCAGGAGACACAATTCCCATAACTCTGAGTTGAATTTTGACAGAGTTGTGCCTTTTTAACTTGGATTTGTTTTTTACTGGCAAAGCTCTAATTCAGAGACAAGCACCGAGAAAAGTCCAGCGCGCTGTCTTATGGACAGCTCTTGTTTTTTATCATTATTTTTAATTTTTCATCAATATTTATAATCAGCATGTGAAGTTTTGTACCCTCACCCGGTCACCCCGGTTCCCCCCTCCCCCCCCCCCCCCCCCCCCCCCCCAAAACAAAAAAAGCATTCATTTTCTCTTAAATTGATTTTGACTAATGAAATTATTTGCTTCTTAGTAACATCCTCAACTTTTTGCCGGATATATTTTTTGCCATTCCTCACCACAAACTCTTTCGGCGGGGGATACCAATTCATCGAATTTGCTTGTTCAATATAGTTTTATCTATTGTGAATGATGAAAATGATTTCAAATGAGTGCAGTTTCAGTACTTTCAATAAATCTATTTTATTGTAAAGTCATTCAAGAATTATTTTTATAAATACAGCATGTTATGAAAATAAAATTCTTTCATTTTGACGGGAGTGTACAAATGGAATTGTGGTGTTTCATCTTATAAGCGTGATATATGATGGAAGTTTTGTGATACAAATAACAGTTTATGAAATATATGATGTTAATATCTGTAGTATCGATTCTAAGTCGATAAATGATATATCAAAATTGTGTAAATACTTAATTGCATAAATAGTTACGCAAATAATAAAAATATGTCAATGAGTTTTGACTTGGGTTATTACTTAACACTTTCCATTGCATTGTGTCTTAGGCGGCAATATGTACAAGAGCAATATTCATATGTACAAGAGCAATATTCATAGGTACAAGGGCAATATGCATATGTACAAGAGCAATGTTCATATGTACAAGGGCAATATTCATATGTACAAGGGCAATATTCACATGTACAAAGGCAATATTCATAGGTTAAAAGGCAATATTCATATGTACAAGGGCAATATTCACAGGTACAAGATCAATATTTATATGCACTAGGGCACTATTCATAGGTACAAGGGCAATATTCATATGTACAAGGGCAATATTCATTATGTACAAGAAATAATCTTATGTACAAGGGTAATATTCATATGTTCAACTGTAGACAACTTCTTGAAATTTTATTTCTTAAACAACACCCATATATGACAACAAAATGATCTGCTTAATTGATTCACTGAAATGTATTCACAAAGGTTAGTGTGTCAAAAGGCTAGTTAAGTGTAGGAAATTAAGGCCGGTTAGTTGGACCCTACCGGTCTACGTCAGTAAACAGTGACTTTTATACACCAAAATATCCGTCAATGACTGTAGTATATTAATCCAAAACTCATTTTGGTCAAAATGGTCGAAGTGTCCAGAAATCCAAGATGGAGTCAAAGATGGCTGCCAATTTTGAGACGGTTTAATATATATCTTTCAATGATATCTCTCACAGATTTCAAGATAGAGGTATCAATCTTCTTTTCTGTACATTGTCACAATATGCTCTTTATTTTGATATATAAACATGTTAGTTATAGTTCCAAGGTCAAGGTCAAACTTAATTTTTGGGAAAATATGCGATTGTGATCTAGGTATTTTCTTTTTATGCAAAAGCTACCATGCTAAATGGGAGAAAATTTACACTGAAATGTAGACTATAATGGTAGGATGTTTACAAAGTAATGTACCAATTTTAGTTTCTATTGAGATATCCTAGATGATGGATTGCATGTCTGTAGCAAAAAATAACCAAATATTTACCAATAAGAAGCTCTTGAGTAACAACATCTTAGTATTTATGATAAATCATATGTTTTCATTTTGTAAGACAGCAAATGATTGTTTTACAGTAATCTTTTGTCTGTCGATGTTTTGTCGTAAACCCACTGCTAACAGAAAAGTGCGTTTGTTGAAAAAGAAACGCGTTGAATGGTTTTAGTCATTACTATTATCCATCATCAATAAAGTATGTGCATAGACTGATTCATATTTTTTATGTATTCTTTATTTTATGCATACTGTTAATGCATAAAGGTGAATTAAGATTCGTTTATAAATGTTGATACTAAGGAAATATATAACTGACGAATTAATGTGCACTTATATTCATACGCTGTCCGCAGTGAGAACCTTAGCTCAGATGAAGACTAGGTATATAAGGTCGGAACGAAGAAAGACCTAATTAGGTAATTCAGTACCTTATAAAGTGTGTTTGGACATGTGTAACTACTGTTCGCCATCACTGGTGTAATTAAATAAAATACTTTTAGATCTAATATTCTTTTTCACATGAACAAACTGATGACTGATCTTTATAAAACCTATTCTAATGTACAAGTTTATGTAAGAATATTCTTACAGTTAGCACTGATGAGCTGCTACTTTATAATTCAAAGAAAGTGTATAGTTGATGCACGGACATGGAGACAGAATAACATTGCATCCGTCCATTCCACAGAAAAAATGCAATTATTTTAGCCCTCTGCTGCCAGTTTAGCATTTGTATAACATTTTGGATCAGACGTACTCCTAAATGTGAAATTTAGATCTGGCAGACATTTGTGATGTACTGACTGAGAAAATTCAATTTTAAATGCCACATTCTTGTGGTCGCTGAAACCAGAATATTGTAAACGTTGGCCTCTCCTGGCATGGCCTGGTTTCTCAGTGTCAAAACCTGCACACATCAGGCAATAAATCTAAAAGCAATTCACTAGCAAACGAAATGGCTTTCAGAGAGAGAGAGAGAGATATATATATATATATATATATATATCCACCCAGAAATGTACGCAAAATCCGGACAGGTTCAGGTTTTCGGAGGTTCTACTGTATAGAACATTTTGAGAGAGAGAGGGTTTGGAAACTGTGATTTTCAAGGGATTGCCAGTTATGTTCATTAAGGTGATACTGCTTGTTTGATTATAGTTTATGCATACGTTTCGATCTGCTTATAGTTATACCCGTTAAATTTTATGTGATAAATGTCAGCTGGTAGCATTCAAGTTTTGGTCGGACATAAAGGTACGTGTTATATGCTGTTTCTTTGACTTTTCTGATTGTTGTTTTGACATTTCTCTTGCTGATTCTGGGTGATTTCTTTACTTTTGCAGTTATGATATTTGTGTGCTTTGACCAACTGAGTGACAACAGTGTATTTTTTTCATTCTATCAGTTTGATAATTATGCTATGAAATATCTGTGCAATTGTAAATACTTGTTTTTTCTTTCTTTCAAGTAGTCTCTAGTACCCTATAATTATCTGGGTTGAACTTCATTTAGACTTACAAAGTCTGTTGAGATCAAGTATCTGTAATAAAGTTTATTCTTATGGCAAAGTGCTTTACATTTAATGACTCTAATGACTGATGCCAGTCTAAACTTCATTGACCAGCCCTTCTTCTATGCTTCTAGGGAATGGCTATCATTTTGCAGAATTTGTGTAACAAGTTAGGATTTCCGCATAAGACACACAAAAGTGTTATATGCAAATAATCTACTGTTACTTTTAACTGAGTCGTTTAACGGTTAAGGTAAATCAGGAAGAGTCAGGGGCCTATTGCTGAAGCTTGAGGAACTGCAGCGAGTACAGGTAGAGTGCATGAGGACAGCCCATGCGCGGATCCAGTGGAGGGAACCGGGGGTCTGGACCCCCTCTGGAAAATCCTTAAAAAAAGGAAAGAAGAGAAGAAGGAAAGAAAATGTTTTTTCGAAAAATGCAATACTAGTATAAGGACCGCATTCAAAGTATATGCGGCTGCTGCTTCATACGACCCTGACATAATTCATATTTATATTTAAAATTATCTAAAAGAAACTAAGAATTCTACATTGAAGAAAACTTGATTTTATCATTTTCCCCTTTAACAGGTTAGCACATAAAACCGTGAAAATAAGGGGTATATTGTATATAAAATTGCAGTGGAAAGGTGTTCTTACATGCTCCTAAAATGCCCCAGAATGCAGAAAATGAAGCGCTAAATTTCAAATTTTTTCGTGGTGGGGAGTGGGGGGGGCGGGGGTAATGGATGGGCTACCAGTGGAGTTTATGTATTATTTTATGGTGGTCAACTTTTTCGAAAGCGTTAGCAAAGTGCATTGCCATAATTGTCAGTTTGCTGGCCATTTTCTAGATTCTCGAAGACCTCTTGTGTAACAGTTACAACGTTTGTTTCACAGGTAAGCTCTGAACTGAATCAATATTGGTTTTATGGCAGAATAGATCATTTCTGTCAAAGTAGGACGTGGTGTTAGAAACTAAAATATGTTCCATCATTTCATAGGCAATATAGGTCTATGGCTGCTAGCCTCGGATTTTTGGCATACTGCTGCTCCCCAATTCAATGTGTCATTTCAAAAGTCTTAGTATCGGTGCAAAGTGTGTGTGCCCAGCTACAGTATGATACCTTTCTATGATATTTCTGCCGATCACAAGGCCCAATATAAAAAAATATGAGAACCTGAGACAGTTGCTTCGTATTGTCATGTCATAATTTAATACCCAGGAGATTGAATTAGGGCTATTGTGGTTCTTATGTTTGTAAAACGGTGTCATTCAAAGAAGATATGGTTGTTGGAATAAAGAGTGTGCATACTGGGTGTGACATTGCCGGATCAATCATCCCAGATAGCAGGGCCAACTGCAGACTCTTCTTTGGCCTAACGAAGATTGCCAACATTGGCCCAATGCCATTTTGCTAATTGGCACAACGTTGGCCCAACGGTTGGTAACCGTTGGCCCAACGACTGGTATCCTACACTTATCGTTGGCCCGCAATTGGGCCAACAACTAGTATCCTACACTTATCGTTGGTCCGCAATTGGGCCAACAGCATTTTTTTGCCTATCATGGTTGGTCCAACGTTGGGCCAACTCTATTTCTTTGTTGGCCAACAGAAGAATGCCAATGCTATCCCAACGATTATGAATTTGAAAAAAAAATAAAATAAAAAAAAATAATATTATTTAGTTCACATTTTATTTTCAAATAATTGTGATTTTGTTTAACATTTAACAAGAAGAAATCTAACATTTATTTAAACTTTGTTTGCAAGTTTCCTGAAGAAATATAACCGAATATTTCATCACTACAACATGTCAAATATTGATTCCAGCCTTTTAAAAATCCAACTGAAAATAAAATCTGCCATTTTTCTTTTTTCAGTCACTGATTAAATCCTATTAAAATGAATTACTGTCTGTATTTGAACTCATTATATATCCAAGTTCTGTCTGATTGTTTTCTTTTCTCACTGAAATTGCAGCTTTCTATCTGTTTCTTTTTTTTGCTGTCCACTACAGTGCTAGGCGCTCCATTATTACTCTCTTGAACAGCACCCTGTAAAAAATCGAAAATCATGATGTTGATTAAACCATCTACGTCAGATTGATAACAATAACTATACAGATGCACATAAACCTCTTGACATAAACTTGCGTAAAATGTATGAAATTTATTTTTGTCTGTATTCAACCGAGAAAAATATGTTTTCACAAATTAGATTCTTCAGGAAGTAGCTTTGAAATAGTTCAAAATATCATTACGGCTGCAGATAAGTATTAAGTTTAATTACCCCAAACTATGATTACGAATTGGTGCAGAAATTTTTTAATCAAATACTGCATGTAACACCTACACAACGTGCCCAGCCAGCATTCTATATCAGCCCGATATCAAACCGACGTCGTTGTCTATAACGGCCCGATATCGGCTTCAGTATCTGCTGTAAATAGGAATGATGTCGGCCCGACGTCGGCAGACGATATCGGGCCAACATCATAATGACATCGGTCCGACATTGGCAAACGATATTTGGCCAACATCAAAATGATATCGGCCCGATATTGGCAGATCATATCGTTGTTGCGAAATAGTGTGACACGCAGTGCTTCATCAAAGTTTTCTTCAGATATACACTTTATAAATTCTCAGAGTAATTTACTTGAGAACAGATGTGTCTCGCATGGTATCAAGTCAACTCGTCCCCTAGTCAACTCGTCCCCCAGTCAACTCGTCCCCGATCTGGTCATTTCGTCCCCCAAAATTAGTCATTTCGTCCCCCTCATGTTAAAATATAGTCAACTCGTCCCCATTTTGGTCAACTCGTCCCCTTTTGGTAATTTTGTCCCCTTTGGTATTTTAAAAATATATAATAGAAAATCTAATTAACTTTTTTTAAATTTTTTTAAAATCATAGTAAGAAAAAAGAGAGCAATTAACCCGTATCCCTGGTCATAATAAAAGAAAGTTTTAATTAGAAATACAATAAAAAAAAAAACTTTTATCTGTCACATATGTATTACTAAAGATAACCAGCATGCTTTATATTCACTTTTGTCATTAAAATATAAAAAAATACTTCAAAAGTAGGGAGACCGGGTTTCTAAAAAAAAGTAGAATGAGCCTTATACCTACATACGAAAGGTGTTAAAGGTTATTAATCACATTAAAAGGCGTTGATTGGGCTGATTGGAAGGTGTTAATGGTATTTAATTGCATGAGATTCGAAGTTGTTGCTTGAGCGAATGAAATGTGTTATAATTTCCCCTAGTAGTATTAAATGCGTTAATAGTTGATTGGAGTGAGGAAATTATTTGTTATAAAAAAAATGCTTAATAAAAAGTTTCATCTTATTCAAGAGTTTGAAAATAAGCAGCATCAGACAGCAGTCATGTTGTCCAACATAGCAGACTTACAAAAAAAAAAAAAAAAAAAAAAAAAAAAACCAACAGAAAATCCTCCTTGTTAAATCGATCATTTTTAAAGCAAAAAGTTCTTATAACAAATGAAAACTTATAACTGTATATTTCTAGCATTAAATATAATTATTTGAAAGAAAAAACGACTGAATGTATCATACTTTGATTTTTTTCAAAAATACGTTTAAAAAGAGGGGGCCGAAAAAGGGGGACGAAATGACCAATTTGAAATCGCCGAGGGGGACGAAATGACCAAATCGGGGACGAGTTGACTGGGGGACGAGTTGACTTGGGGGCGAGTTGACTGTAAATCCCTCACATTATGTGTATGATGGTTATTTGATTTTATTGATATAATATTTTTCACAACTATATACTACATGTTTTATACAGTTACGTAAGTTTTCTGTATATTCTTAACACTATTAAAATTGTTCAATTAGAATTTTAAACATATTTATATTTTCATTTTTTTGTAAATATAAATATTTCTACGGCGCCATTCTACATAAAATAAAAATGCATCTTAATTATAACCTCCCTTTATTACATATAAAATTTTGATAAATACCGTCTACAAATTTTGTTTGGAACCTAGTTTGATTAATTCTGGCATACATCATATTTGCTTAATAAATTAGCACACATAAACAATAAGATTACTTTTTCACGTTTATCAATAATATTTTGAATAATATAGCTATATTAGAGAATCCAATATCGGCCCGATGTCAATCCGACTTACGAAATAGTTACACTGATTGATGTCGATCTACCGATTTCAATATTTTGCGGCAGTGCGATCAACGGTCCGATCTCGGCGATATATGATCATTTTGTGTCGATTCGCCGTAAAACTTATCTCACTCACTCACAACGGCCCGACGTCGGTCCTACATCGGCACATTTTGCCGACATTCCGACATTATACCTATATCGGGCCGATATAGTCATGCTGGCTGGCCACTCACCTGAGTGTGATCCTCGGAATCTTAAAAAATAAAGTACAACAATCATATTTAACGTGTCTGTATGCAAAAATTTTGTGCTTAGAACGATTTTGAGAATAACTCACCGTCTGTAAGCATTATAATCACACTGCGTGAATTAGTGATGTGTGTATGCTATGAGTCCAATACTCTGTGATAATTAATGACCTCATATGATGTTGTCATAAGTGGAATACAAATACTTGAATAAAAGATTTTTAAGCATTTATTCTACAATACATGTTCAAGCTCTATTTGAATTTCGTCATCTGTTAATCTATCGAGATCTTCGTCTACTGCCGAAATATGCCAAATCTGACCCAGCAGCAACAGCAGCCTTATACGGTAATCCCTGATGACAGTTATCTAAAAAGGTAGGTCACTAGGTTGTGATGGGTCTTTACGATAATCTATTTCTTTTTATATCAATAGGTAACACAATTGATATAATTCTATCATTACTCTTGCTACGTTAAGTAACAAAGTTCTATTTGGGGAAACTTTTCTCGCTTTTAAATTGGGTTTGAGAAATGTTAAGGTGTGCTTTCGCATGATAACGGCTGATGATACGGATCATGTCCGAAAATATCCGAAAATTAAGATCTTAAAAAAAAAAGAATCTTCCCTGTTGATCCACATTTTCTGTGCTGCCAATTGCCGCACATATACACACGAAATTGCATGATGGTGAGCATGCGCTCTTGCTGCAAAAGATGCATAGAGGTGAAAGTGACGACATGCAAGCACTTTATATAGGTCAAAGTCAATCAATATTAATCCTGTCTTTGCACGAGATAAAACATTAAATCTAATACAGAAAATTACTATATCTAATAATCCTTCGTCAAAATATTTTATTATGCACAATACCGTTAATTAAGAAGAAAGTGATTGCTTATCACATATCGAAAGTTTATATATATATATATGGTCGCCGATAGTTCAAAGACAGTTGCAATCGTTATTGTCTATTATTTCGGTGCTTTGATGTTGTATTTTAGTTTTGTACTTTCACCAAATTCTTTTCTTAACTGTCTTTTGATTAAAAGTGTGTCAGCCTTTAATTGTTTGACTACTTACATGTTATTCTATTAATCATTTAATTTTCCTTTGCTTTCAGAACAGACCATCTCTTTTATTGATCGCGGCCGGGGAGGCGATCATATTGAATAGGTAAAGTATATGCGCGCTGGGGAAAATATTTCATGATGGACCTGTGAATTCTTTACTTATGGGTGAAACAGGTCTCATAAGCGTAAATACGACTAGTTTCTACTGATTATAAAACATACCGTACGATTTGTTGTGAATTAACTGTTGTTGTTCTTTTAGTAGTTCAACCGCCACCCTTGTTTAAGAGCAACATTTAAAAAACACGTTTTTTTTTTCATCCTCAAGTAATAAGTAAGTAGACTCGCCCAGCTTAGTCAATAACCCACAATTGACCGACCCCTCTGGTACAGTATCTAGACGCATAATCTAACTCTATACATAGAGCGCCTACTTCACCCGATTTACATTCGGAACATTTTCACGCGTTTCGGGCTTTATCGTATGTTTAACATGGGATTTTTGAACCGTCCAAAGATGTTGGAAATGTTTGTCTCATTGATTATTTTTTTTTAATAAAAATGTTACTGCTTTCATTGTCTACCACTTTTTTTTCCACCCTTGCCTGAAAAAAAGAGTAATGAGTTTGTACACTGTTCAGACAATTGTGCTCTGTTGAAATTTAACCAAACACAAGTTTACCTGCATAAACAGAAAGCATGATATGTCACCATGCGCGGATCCGGGGGGAGGGGGCGGCTGGCCGGACCCCCTCTGGAAAATCTTTAAAAAAGGAAAGAAGACAAGAAGGAAAGAAAATGTTTTTCGTTCTCTCAATACATGGACACTCATGCATATATGAGGTATTTACAATAAACAATGTGATCTATTACTAGGCTAACATATATAAACACATTAAGGTATAGTATATTGGTTATAAACAATCAAAATTGTTCTCGCAGTAAATAATAAACAAATGATATTTACAAATTTTATTAATGAAATGAATAATCGGTAAATATGGAGAAGAGATTACATTTTTAGCTCACCTGTCACAAAGTGACAAGGTGAGCTTTTGTGATCGCGCAGGGTCCGTCGTCCGTCCGTGCGTGCGTAAACTTTTGCTTGTGACCACTCTAGAGGTCACATTTTTCATGGGATCTTTATGAAAGTTGGTCAGAATGTTCATCTTGATGATTTCTAGGTCAAGTTTGAAACTGGGTCACATGCGGTCAAAAACTAGGTCAGTAGGTCTAAAAATAGAAAAAACATTGTGACCTCTCTAGAGGCCATATTTTTTAATGGATCTTCATGAAAATTGGTCAGAATGTTCATCTTGATGATATCTAGGTCAAGTTCGAAACTGGGTCAACTGCGGTCAAAAACTAGGTCAGTAGGTCAATTAATAGAAAATCCTTGTGACCTCTCTAGAGGTTATACTTTTCATGGGATCTGCATGAAAGTTAGTCAGAATGTTCATCTTGATAATATCTAGGTCAAGTTCGAAACTGGGTCACGTCCGGTCCAAAACAAGGTCAGTAGGTCAAATAATAGAAAAAACCTTGTGACCTCTGTAGAGGCCGTATTTTTCATGGGATCTGCATGAAAATTGGTCGGAATGTTCATCTTGATGATATCTAGGTCAAATTTGAAATTGGGTCAACTGCGTTCAAAAACTATGTCATTAGGTCAAATAATAGAAAATCATTGTGACCTCTCTAGAGGTCATATTTTTTAAGGGATCTGCATGAAATTTGGTCAGAATGTTCATCTTGATGATATCTAGGATAAGTTCGAAACTGGGTCACGTCCGGGCCAAAACTAGGTCAGTAGGTCAAATAATAGAAAAACCTTGTGACCTCTGTAGAGGCCGTATTTTTCATGGGATCTGCATGAAAATTGGTCGGAATGTTCATCTTGATGATATCTAGGACAAGTTTGAAATTAGGTCAACTGCGGTCAAAAACTAGGTCATAAGGACAAATAATAGAAAATCATTTTGACCTCTCTAGAGGTCATATTTTTCAAGGGATCTGCATGAAAATTGATCAGAATGTTCATCTTGATGATATCTAGGACAAGTTTGAAACTGGGTCACGTCCGGTCCAAAACAAGGTCAGTAGGTCAAATAATAGAAAATCATTGTGACCTCTGTAGAGGCCGTATTTTTCATGCGATCTGCATGAAAATTGGTCAGAATGTTCATCTTGATGATATCTAGGTCAAAATCGAAACTGGGTCAAGTGCGGTCCAAAACAAGGTCAGTAGGTCAAATAATAGAAAAACCTTGTGACCTCTGTAGAGGCCATATTTTTCATGGGATCTGCATGAAAATTGGTCAGAATGTTTACCTTGATGATATCTAGGACAAGTTCGAAACTGCGTTAACTGCTATCCAAAACTAGGTCAGTAGGTCTAAAAATAGAAAAACCTTGTGACCTATCTAAAGGCCATATTTTTGAATGGATCTTCATGAAAATTAGTCAAAATGTTCATCTTGATGATATCTAGGTCAAGTTCGAAACTGGGCAACTGCGATCAAAAACTAGGTCAGTAGGTCAATTAATAGAAAAACCTTGTGACCTCTGTAGAGGCCGTATTTTTCATGGGATCTGCATGAAAATTGGTCAGAATGTTCATCTTGATGATATCTAGGTCAACTTTGAAATTGGGTCAACTGCGGTCAAAAACTATGTCAGTAGGTCAAATAATAGAAAAACCTTGTGACCTCTCTAGAGGTCATATTTTTTAAGGGATCTGCATGAAAATTGGTCAGAATTTTCATCTTGATGATATCTAGGATAAGTTCGAAACTGGGTCACGTCCGGTCCAAAACTAGGTCAGTAGGTCAAATAATAGGAAAACCTTGTGACCTCTGTAGAGGCCGTATTTTTCATGGGATCTGCATGAAAATTGGTCAGAATGTTCATCTTGATGATATCTAGGTCAAGTTCGAAATTGGGTCAACTGCGGTCAAAAACTATGTCAGTAGGTCAAATAATAGAAAAACCTTGTGACCTCTCTAGAGGTCATATTTTTTAAGGGATCTGCATGAAAATTGGTCAGAATTTTCATCTTGATGATATCTAGGTCAAGTTTGAAACTGAGTTACGTCCGGTCCAAAACTAGGTCAGTAGGTCAAATAATAGAAAAACCTTGTGACCTCTGTAGAGGCCATATTTTTCATGGGATCTGCATGAAAATTGGTCAGAATGTTCACCTCGATGATATCTAGGTCAGGTTCGAAACTGGGTCAACTGCGGTCCAAAACTAGGTCAGTAGGTCTAAAAATAGAAAATCCTTGTGAACTTCCTAGAGGCCATATTTTTCAATGGATCTTCATGAAAATTGGTCAGAATGTTCACCTTGATGATATCTAAGTCAAGTTCGAAACTGGGTCACGTGCAATGCAAAATTAGGTCATAAGGTCAAATAATAGAAAAACCTTGTGACCTCTCTAGAGGTCATATTTTTCATGGGATCTGCATGAAAATTGGTCAGAATGTTCATCTTGATGATATCTAAGTCAAGTTCGAAACAGGGTTACCTGCGGTCAAAAACTAGGTCAGTAGGTCAGATAATAGAAAAACCTTGTGACCTCTGTAGAGGCCAGACTTTTCATGGGATCTGCATGAAAATTGGTCAGAATGTTCATCTTGATAATAT
Source organism: Mercenaria mercenaria (assembly GCF_021730395.1). Lineage (NCBI taxonomy): Eukaryota > Metazoa > Mollusca > Bivalvia > Venerida > Veneridae > Mercenaria > Mercenaria mercenaria. The sequence goes on from NW_026461768.1 coordinate 22,319, forward strand.
CTAGGTTAAGATTGAAACTGGGTCACATGCGGTCAAAAACTGTGACAGTAGGTCAAATAATAGAAAAAACTTGTGACCACTCTAGAGGCCATATTTTTCATGGGATCTGTATGAAAGTTGGTCTGAATATTTATCTTGATGACATCTAGGTCAAGTTTGAAACTGGGTCAACTGCGGTCAAAAACCATTTCACTAGATCTAAACATAGAAAAACCTTGTGACCTCTACAGAGGCCATATTTTTCAATAGATCTTCATGAAAATTGGTGAGAATGTTCACCTTGATGATATCTAGGTCAAGTACAAAACTGGGTCACATCCCTACAAAAACTAGTTCATTATGTCAAATAATAGAAAAACCTTGTGACCTCTCTAGAGGCCATATTTTTCAATGGATCTTCATGAAAATTGGTCAGAATTTTTATCTTGATGATATCTAGGTCAAGTTCAGAACTAGGTCACATGAGCTCTAAAACTAGGTCACTATGTCAAATAATAGAAAAAACGACGTCATACTCAGTTCATGTGGGGACAGGTGAGCGATTCAGGACCATCATGGTCCTCTTGTTATTTCTAGCAGTTCGAAGGATAACCTTTACAAACTTACAAAGCTTCAGAAATTCTGATTTGTTGCTAGTACACATTAATTTTTCTACCTTAAACATGTTCGGACGTCGATAAAAATACAGTTTAATAAACTGTCTTCTGTCATTGGAGAACTGTTCGCATTCGAATAAATAATGAAATTCGTCCCTATTTTTTTTTTTTTTTTTTTCATTTATTGGTATTCTTGAATAGTTTCCCGTTTCAATAGGTAAGCGATGATTCCTTGTTCTAAATTTAATGATATTATATAATAAAGATGGTTGTAGTTTGGATAAATAAGGCTCAATTCCAAAAGATTTCTTAAATACTTTGTAGAATGTGCTATTGCTTGAATTTTCAACTAAACAATACCAATCATTTAAGAATAAATCCTGTAATTTTTGTTTAACCGCCATCTTTAACCACTTTGCATTCGGAAAATTTGGTTCAGTCCATCTACTAATAAGGCCACATTTAATCAAAATAGATCGAACATTGTGTAACCATGGGTACTTTATTTTAAGCATTCCATCGTGTATGGTTTCTGTTGATCGTAAGATATTTCTATAAACTGCAGTTGATAATTTGTTTAGGGTGACTCCACCTTCAGTTACACAAAATCTTGACCAAAAAGAAATTATTTTTTCTTCTATATCTACTGACAATGACATACATCCCGTTTAACCATAAACAAAATATTTCGGAGTAGACCTTTTTAATTTTAATACATACTTTAAAAAAATTAATTGTACACGCTCTATTACATCTAGTTTACCAAAACCCCATATTTCAGCTCCATAAAGTAAAATAGGTTTGTCAGTTCTGTTAAAGAGATCTATTTGTAAATCTATCGGAAGGTTAAGACGATTAGAATTTTTAATAAGACTATACATTACCCTAGTTGTTTCGTTTGAAATATGTTTTTTACAACTAAGAAAAGAACCACTTATATTAAAATACAGACCAAGATATTTATATTCGTTTACGACCTCTAGGGTTCCATTTTTAAAAAGAAATTATACATTGGTTGTCTGCCTTTAGCGAAAACAACAATTTTCGTTTTTGAAGTGTTTACCTGAAGCTTCCAAGTATCACAGTATTGTTCGTAAGTATTTAAAGCTTCCTGTAAATCGTTCGCTGTTTCTGCCATTATCACTGTATCATCAGCATAAAGTAAAATAAACATTTTTTGGGAGATTAAAGAGTTCATTTGTATTTTGTTCATTTTGAATTATTATTCCTTGTACATTACTATTGTTTTGAAAAAAGTCTTTTAGATCGTTTTGAGATAGTGAAAAAAGCGAAGGTGATAAATTTTCCCCTTGACGAACTCCAGTATTACAAGAGAAAAAGTTAGAAAATTTTGAATTGACTCTTTCACAGGATTTAATGTCATTATACACGTTTCGGATTACTTGGAGACACTTTCCGTTAATTTTAGTATTTATTCATTTTTCCCATAAACCTTTTCTCCAGACCGTATCGAACGCTTGTTTTAAGTCTATAAATGAGCAGAATAATTTTCTTTTGTTATTATTTAACTAGATATTGAATAACATGGTGTAAAACGAATAAATTGTCTGCTGTTGAGAAACCCTTTCTAAAACCTGCTTGTATATTGTTTAAAATGTCATTAGATTCAACATAGTCAGTAATTCTTTTATTTAAAATACTGGTAAAAACTTTCCCTAGACAGCTTAAATTACAGGATTTATTCTTAAATGATTGGTATTGTTTAGTTGAAAATTCAAGCAATAGCACATTCTACAAAGTATTTAAGAAATCTTTTGGAATTGAGCCTTATTTATCCAAACTACAACCATCTTTATTATATAATATCATTAAATTTAGAACAAGGAATCATCGCTTACCTATTGAAACGGGAAAATTAGATTAAAGAGTTCATTTGTATTTTGTTCATTTTGAATTATTATTCCTTGTACATTACTATTGTTTTGAAAAAAGTCTTTTAGATCGTTTTGAGATAGTGAAAAAAGCGAAGGTGATAAATTTTCCCCTTGACGAACTCCAGTATTACAAGAGAAAAAGTTAGAAAATTTTGAATTGACTCTTTCACAGGATTTAATGTCATTATACACGTTTCGGATTACTTGGAGACACTTTCCGTTAATTTTAGTATTTATTCATTTTTCCCATAAACCTTTTCTCCAGACCGTATCGAACGCTTGTTTTAAGTCTATAAATGAGCAGAATAATTTTCTTTTGTTATTATTTAACTAGATATTGAATAACATGGTGTAAAACGAATAAATTGTCTGCTGTTGAGAAACCCTTTCTAAAACCTGCTTGTATATTGTTTAAAATGTCATTAGATTCAACATAGTCAGTAATTCTTTTATTTAAAATACTGGTAAAAACTTTCCCTAGACAGCTTAACAATGTTATAGGCATATAATTTTCAGGTTTAGTTATGTCGCCTTTATTTTTATATATTGGGTTGATAATACCTAGCTATTGTCCAAAGTTCTGGGATAACACCAGTTTCATAAAGGAGGTTGAAGAGTTTAACGTATATATTTTTCATCAATGGTAAAGATGCTTTTATTTGTTCATTTACTATTTTATCATAACCACTTGCTTTGTTATTTTTTAAAGTTTTCATTGCTATCATTATTTCATTTTCAGTAATGGGAACATTTATTTCTTCATTATTTCATTTTCTATATTATTATTATTGTTATTATTATTATTATTATTAATTTTAATTTTAATTACAAGTATTCAGTAATTAGAATTATCGAATAAATTTTAAGTGCCGACGGATTAAAATCGTTGTTATACTTAAGGTTTAAACTCCACTAAAGTACTTTAATCTAATTATATTTCCATCACTAATCCATTGATTAATGTTCAATTATACCGATTTATTGCCCTCTCTTTTCTTGCTATGAATCTTAAAAAGTTAATTATTATATTACATTTTTATTACCAAAGGCAATTTATAATTCTTTATTTTATTTTAGTTAATTCTCTTATATTTTCACTACATTTCTTTCATTATTTTGACCAACCTAATTATTTAAAGTTAAACAATATCAAATATAACACAATTAGAACTCACGATTTTAAATACGATTTTCAATTCCAATTTTCAAAGTATAAAATGAAAAAAAGAAAGAAAAATGACTGGTATATTTAGATGGATTTAATTATAGAAAGGGGGACGAGTTAACCAAATTTTATCAAGAGAGTGACGAAATGACCAATTTTGGGGACGAAATGACCAAATCGTGGCCGAGTTGACTGAGGGACGAGTTGACTTGATACCAATGATATGAATGGACAAAAAAAGGGCATTATATCGGTTATTCATCGGAAATGGTTTTGCAGAATTTTTACTGGATTTTAGCATGGCCGTTACATAACACCCCTGCAGGAATTGATCGATTTAATTTATCGTCACAAGTTTCAAGTTTCAAGTTTATTTCTACATCAGGGCATATAATATGCATGTGATGAGAACAATGATATACATATTGAATCAGTAACTTAAAGACAATGCTAAGTATACAAACAACAAAGCAGCATATTGTTATCTAAATAAATAAATCTATAAGACATTTTATTGTTTCTAAGAGTTACACATGTGTATCCAACTATGAGATCAATAAATTTTACATGGAGAATGAAATTATTTAAACTTAGACAAAATGGTTTTACAAAATAATGCTAGTTTAATAAGTTTTGACTTAATTTTACAATTCATAAGATCATCTAATTTGAATGAACTAGGATGGTTAAAATAGTACTTTGGCACTGACTTTTTTCTACAATCACTGAAGAAGTCACATTCAAATAGATAGTGAAATTCATCCCCAATTGAATGTTTGTCACAAAGTGTACATTTTCTTTCACAACGTTCTATGTTATAATGTCTTCCCTTCTCAATAGGTAAAGCGTGATTCATAGTTCTAAATTTACAAAGAGTCTTAGCTAAATTATGTGGCAAGATATCCAGATATTTTTCAAAACAATGTACTTTTTTATACATACGATATACAAGACATTTCGGAGAGTTATCAACAGAGTTATTCCAGTTTTGTACAAAATGATCTTGCAGTCTAGTCTTAACCAGTGATTTGAAATGTCTCAAGTTTGTAACCTATTGGTTAATAAAATATTCAGACAAACCAAGCTCGTCAAGATTAGACTTAACAAAAGATATCCAAGGGGAAGTAAGTATATTGCTATTATGCAAATGCAAAATAGTTTTATATAATATTTTACAAATTTTATCATCTTTAGTATTTAATAATTTGCTCCAATAACATAATACTCTAGATCTGGCTTGCAGTGTAATAGGCATAATACCTAGCTCACCGTACACCATACAGTTTGGTGTGGATGATTTCAAATTCAAGATGAATTTACAAAATTTTAAATGAAATTGTTCTAAAATCTTAAGATTCTCAACGGTATCAAGACATTACACCTCTGGGACAATACAGCCTTGGACTTTACTCCTCCAGGTCTTTACACCCTAGGACTTTACACCTCCCTTATTTATATACTATAGATATCTATTGTGTAGGCAATAATTATTATTGATTATTTAAGTTATAATTGATTTGATTAAATAGAAGGTGTTTGTCACACTTATACTGAGTAATTGATAATTAAAAGTTAGGTTTGTAGCTATGTGCAATATTAATCCACTGTTGATGGTAATGAAATAGATTGAAATTGTTTGGGAAATAAAAGTTAATTGGGTATTTTTGAAGGTTCTCAACACAAAATATTTAGCCTAATCTGACTGATATTTTCCAAATAGATTTTAATTCTTTTGTAGATGTTTTATGAATGAATGCTGGTTCAAAATTTTGTCTTCTTGAAGTTTGCTTTTTTCAGATTTATTTATTATTCAGCTTTCTGATAAATAACTCATTTTTAAAATGATTTATTTATTGTACCCCCCGACAACAAAGTTGTAAGGGGGGGTATACTGGTTTCAGGTTGTCTGTCTGTCTGTCTGTCCGTCTGTCTGTCTGTCCGTCTGGTCGTCTGTCCGTCTGTCCGTAGACGCAATCTTGTGCGCACCATCTCTCCTTATCCCCTTGACAGAATTTAATGAAACTTCACACAAGTGATCAGTACCAACAGGTGTTGTGCATGGGGCATGTTAGGTTCTTTTAGAAAAAGAATTTGCAGAGTTATGGGACTTTGTTTTTTTGTTACTATACTATATACATAGACACAATCTTGTGCGCACCATCTCTCCTCATTCCCTGGACACAATTTAATGAAACTTCACACAAGTGATCAGTACCAACAGTAGTTGTGCATGGGGCATGTTAGGTTCTTTTAGAAAAAAAATTGGCAGAGTTATGGGACTTTGTTTTTTTTTTACTATAATATATACATAGACACAGTCTTGTGCGCACCATCTCTCCTCATCCCCTTGACACAATTTAATGAAACTTCACACAAGTGATCAGTAACAACAGTAGTTGTGCATGGGGCATGTTAGGTTCTTTCAGAAAAAAAAATTCCAGAGTTATGGGACTTTGTTTTTTTGTTACTATACTATAGACATAGACACAATCTTGTGCGCACCATCTCTCCTCATCCCCTTGACACAATTTAATGAAACTTCACACAACTGATCAGTAACAACAGTAGTTGTGCATGGGGCATGTTAGGTTCTTTCAGCGACAAAAATTGCAGAGTTATGGGACTTTGTTTCTTGTTAACATACTATGTACATACAGTCTTCATATGCAATCTTGTGCGTGCCTAATCTACCAAACCCTTGCACACAATTTAATGAAACTTCACACAAGTGATCAGTACCAACCCTAGTTGTGCATGGGGCATGTTACATTCTTTTAGATAAATATTCTGCATAGTTATGGGACTTTGTTTTTTGTTACTATACTGTATACATACAGTCTATATACATACAGTCCACATAATTATGCAGTCGTGTGTGTGTCAGATTGCAATGTACTGTGTCAGTGCATGCGGGGGGGTACATTCATCACCTTTAGTGATAGCTCTAGTTATTATAGTATTTTAATTAATAACTCATTTTTAAACATTTTTTTATTATTACAGTATTAAAATTATAATAACTCATTTTTAACATATTTATTTATTATTTCAGTATTCTAATTTATAACTCGGTTTTAAGCATAATGTGAATTTTAATTGACCACCTTAGCATTATTTGTCAAATACTGGGAAGGAAGAAAGATTATACATTAAAAATGATAATTAAAAAGTGTTTGTCAATGCATTTGTGTCAGTCATTACATTGAAATATTTTTATGCCCCCGAAGGGAGGCATATTAGTTTTCAACTGTCCGTCCGTTAGTTCCTTCGTTAGTCACAACGTTAACTTTTTGCATGAAGGCACTTTACTCGCGAACCACTGCACCCATGACCTTCAAACTTCACATGCTGATTACACCATCCCTACTGACTTTGGGGTCACCAGGTCAAAGGTCAAGGTCACAGGGGCCAACGTTAACTTTTTGCATGAAGGCACTTTACTCGCGAACCACTGCACCCAGGACCTTCAAACTTCACATGCTGATAGTACTTATTGAGTACACCACCCCAACTGACTTTGGGGTCACCAGGTCAAAGGTCAAGGTCACAGGGGCCAACGTTAACTTTTTGCATGAAGGCACTTTACTCGCGAACCACTGCACCCAGGACCTTCAAACTTAACATGCTGATAGTACTTTATGAGTACACCGACCCTACTGACTTTGGGGTCACCAGGTCAAAGGTCAAGGTGCTGTGGGGGCATTTGTCACCATTAGTGACAGCTCTTGTTTTTTAAAGTATTATGAAATTATTTAATTTAAAAGATAATATACACATATTTAAGACAACATTTGTCTGTTTAAAAAATGATCTCATTGCTTTTTGATTTATATTGTTCAAAATAGAAGAATCAATTCTAAAAAAAATATGTTGTCTTAAATACATGTTAATATTATCTTTCATATTCCTGTGAAATTCCAATCCAAGCAAGTGTCACTGTTTGATAGTAATGGCACATTCCAGAGATGCTATTATGTCTAGCAATTAGTTAATTCCCACATATCACATGCCTACATTGTTTTATAAAAGTATACATGGAAAAACTTAAAGAAGGAAAAGAACAAATTCAAAGATATATCACTTTTTAATTTTCACAATTTATCATTTCATTCTCATGTAACTCTGTAACAAATTAACATATAAAAATGTACTTATATGTGTGTCTAATTAGCAGTCATGCACTTCACATCTTAGATATTTTAGTCATATTGCTCATAGTCATATTTAGCCAAGATATCACAAAATACACAGTCGTAACAAATATAAGTTTCTTAGTATATCTTAAGTGTTCTCTTTCTTAAATACATACCATAATATACATATTTAAAAGATAATATCCTAGTAAATATATGTGTGTCTAATCAGCAATCATGCACTTCACATCTTAGATATTTACAGTCATATATATTTCTCACTTAGCCATATACTCGGCTGCTCCATAAACATGGCTGATTCCTTGAAGGAATCTGGTTGCACTCAGTTCCTTTTTTTCATACTGATCCCAAAGCTCGAATATTTCTTTCTCACAATGTCTAGTTTGGCGACGCTGTTGTCTCCCAGCATCATGGTCAAGTAGTTCATCGATGTCGATCTCGGCATCAAGAGCCTGTTTCCGCAGAGCTGGCACCATTCGGTAGAAGGATAGTGATAGGAAATGTGATTAAATTAACATATCCTTATAATATTATATAGCAAAGTAGACATCTTGTGTTACACCTGAAACTCATCAAAGGATTGACAATTGATTATTATTAAATAAATAAATGAATCAATAAACAAACTAGTACCGGTTATCATAGAGTTTTGAAATCATATAAAAGTATATTTTTGAATAAGTATCAGTAAGAAAAGAATATTTCAATTATATTTCTTCCCAATACATATACATGTACTTACTGCCAGGTAATATCTTTTTCAATAAAAAAAAATGTCAAATATTTGTAGTGAAACAGATTCTGGAAATTTCCTGTCTTTAGTTTTGGTTGAAAAAAAAATAATACAGCAACATATTAAAAAAATAAATCTGACTCCCAATCTTCTGAATAAAAATCAGACTCCAAGTCAGATTAAACATTTTTTCCCATATCTCTACGATATTCTTTGTTTCAAAACAACATTTAGATTTAATATTTTATAATTAAATACTAACTTATTGTAATGAGATCATGTTTCATGAACTCTCAAAGAACCCAGTAAAATTCCATTACATGTGCATGCCTACAAGATCTTGACCATTTCCCGCCAGCATCAGTCTTCTGAATAAATGTTGAACAGTACACTTGTATTTGTTTCTTCAACCACATCTGTGGATCAGGGACTCACACATACTATTCCATATGAATATAAAATGATAGAACCCAATTAAAGAACATTACATGGTGTCAGAAGTGTTTTATTGGATTATTGTGACAGTATGGAATATTAATAAAAAATTGGATTACATAGTTTATAAACAATGGAAGGAATACCAACGCCAACTATTGACTGGAACTCATCTAATCTTGTTAATGAATGGGAAAAATTTGAAGAGCATGTGAAGCTAATTTTTCAAGGACCCCTGAGTGAAAAAACTGAAGAACAAAAGGTAAATTATCTGCTTCTATGGGTCGGTGCACGCGGAAGAGAAATCAAACAGACATGGGTTATCAGCAACGCTGAAGCCAAAAAACTGAACACGTTTTACAAAAGGTTCAAAAGTTACGTGCAACCGAAGCTGAACCCGATTTTTGCCAGGTATAAGTTTTTCAATGAAGTCCAGGGATCGGACTCATTCGACGCATTTCTAACCCGTCTACGAATAAGTGCAAGAGAGTGCCAATTCCACAACAACGATGAAATGATTCGGGACAGAATCGTTTTTGGCACGAACAGCGCCAAAGCAAGAGAGAAATTGATAAACGAAGGAGAGAGATTAACATTAGACAAAACTATTTCAATTATGCAAAACCTTGAATATTGCCAGGAACAACTGAAGGCAATTAACGCAAACAACATCGACGCAGTGAAGAAAAGACCCTCAAAACCAGACACACAACCGTCACAACGCAGACGACAACAACAACCAAGGCGAAAACCACCGACGACGGCGAACTCCAAGTGTAGCTACTGCGGATACAATAAACACCAAAGACATGAACAATGTCCAGCTCGAAACACTACTTGTAATAAATGTGGATTTAAAGATCATTTCGCACGCGTATGTAGAAACAAGTCAGTGCATGAATTGGATTTAAACGGATTAAATATGAGTGATAATAGTGATCAGGATACCTTCTTTGTTGACATGGTAAATACTTGTACATCTTCGAAAAATTTGTCTCCTCCAGAGCAAGCCTTTGTAGTTTTGTCCGTAGGCCCCTCCCAGACCCCACTGAAATTTAAAATAGACACAGGTAGCTCAGCTGATGTAATCCCAGTCAGCCATTTTGAAAAACTTAAAATCAGTTACCCCTTAGAACCCCCTGATAATGGTTTAACCTCGTATACAGGTAACTCATTGCCAATTCGTGGCATGATTAGGTTAAATCTAGGTCACAACGGAGTCAGCTGTTTATCAGCTGTTTACATTGTAGAGAGCAAATCTGTTCCCTGCTGAGTTTAAACACATGTCTTACACTAGGTCTGGTCAAGTTAACGTACTCTATCGATACTTGTGAACCCTTAGACAAGAGCAAAATGATGACTCTATATGGCGACCTATTTAAAGGGGTGGGGACCATGCCCGGGAAGCTAGTTTGCATATTAGACCGGACGCCACACCGGTTATCAACCCCCCTAGAAGAGTTCCTGAAGCCCTGAGAGAAAAATTAAAGCAAGAGCTAAATCGCATGGAAAAAGAGGGAATCGTAGAAAAGGTCACTGTCCCAACAGATTTTGTGAACTCCCTGGTAATAGTTGAGAAAAAATCAGGACAGTTGAGAGTATGTATTGACAGTAAGAATCTTAATGACGCAATAAAACGTCCACATTACCCCATGAGAACGATTGACGATGTGACGTCACGACTTACCGGCGCAAAGTATTTCAGTATACTTGATGTTACACATGCCTACTGGTCCGTAAAGCTCGACGAGAAATCGTCTTTTCTCACGACATTTAGTACAGTGTTCGGGCGATACCGATGGCTGAGACTGCCCTACGGTATATCTGCATCGAGTGACATATTCATGCAGAAAATCGACGAAGTATTTGAAGGACTTGACGGACTGACGGCAATTGTAGATGACATACTTGTGTATGGTAGATCAAGAGAGGAACATGACTTGAACTTAAAGAACGCTCTTGAGAGAGCAAGGTCAAAAGGTGTCAAGTTCAATCCTGACAAGTGCGTGATAGGGGTTACAGAAGTACCGTTCTTTGGTCACTTGATCACGTCAACCGGATTAAAGCCTGACCCCTCAAAATCGAGGCTATTGCAAACCTCGAAGTCCCGAAGACACGACGAGAATTAGAAAATATTCTTGGTATGGCAAATTACATGCAGAAATTTGCACCAAATTTGGCAGAGGTAACTAGCCCAATGAGAGCATTGTTAAAAAAAGATGTTGAGTTTTTTATGGGACGTACCACAGACTCAGTCATTTGACAAAATGAAAGACATCATTACGCACAGTCCTGTTCTGGCGTATTTTGACCCTAAACAGCCGGTGATACTCGAATGTGACAGTTCCTTATATGGGTGTGGCGCCGCCCTCTTCCAAAATGGCCGCCCTGTAGCATTTGCAAGTAAAACCCTGACGGAAACCGAGTCCCGATACGCCAATATCGAAAGAGAGATGAACGCGATTGTATTTTCATGCTCTCGATTTCACCAGTATGTTTATGGTAGAAAGGTCACCGTTCATAGCGACAACAAACCTCTATGTGCGATAATGCAAAAACATCTATGTGCATGTCCGCCAAGACTACAAAGAATGAGACTGGCACTAAGCAAATACGACTTAGACGTGCAATTTGTACCGGGTAAAGAAATTCCCACTAGCGACCTTCTGTCTAGACAGCCTCTGAAGCTGACATTTGAAAACAAAGACCTTGACATTCATGTTCACACAGTTCTTAAAGGTCTGCACATCTCTGACCGCCGTCTAGAGTCGTTAAGGCTCGACACAAAAAACGATGTTAACATGCAGCTCCTAAAACAAACAATTATTGACGGTTGGCCAATTTCCCGCGCAGACTGTAAAGCTGAAATAGTGGAATTTTTTAATCACAGGGACGAACTTTCCGTTGCAGACGACCTGATATTCAGAGGTCAGACGATAGTTATTCCCGCCACTGCTAGGAAACATCTGATAGAGGCAGTTCACCAAGGTCACTTTGGGGTGGAAAAAACCACTCTAAGAGCAAGAGAACTCATGTTCTGGCCAGGCCTGGCCAAACAAATTTCTGACTATGTTTCTCAGTGTTCTGTGTGTCAGAAACACAGATACTCAAATGCGAAAGAACCCCTTGAACAACATGAAATTCCAGACAGACCATGGCAAAACATTGCCGCTGACTTGTTCACTCTTGATGACAAAGACTATCTAATTACGACGGATTATTACTCCCGCTTTTTTGAAATAGATCTTTTAACCAATAAGCAAAGTTTGACGGTCATCAGAAAACTCAAGGTACATATGGCTAGATACGGGATTTGCCAGAAATTGGTTACAGACAATGGTCCAGAATGGTCATCAAAATTATTTGCAGATTTTGCAAATGATTGGGGTTTTACGCATGTCACATCCAGCCCCCTCCATCCGATCTCAAACGGCTTAATTGAGAAAACCGTCTCAATTGCGAAGCGCTTACTTCGTAAGGCTAAAGAAAGCAACAGAGATCCATATTTAGCTATTCTCGAATACAGGAATACACCCCTTGAATGTGGTTTCTCCCCAAATCAGCTCCTAATGGGTAGAAGAACAAAATCTATTCTACCCATAACCAACGCACAGCTCCAGCCTAAAACCATCGAACCAAAACTGATCAAAACAAAAATGCAGAAAATCAAAGAAAAGCAAAAGTCAAATTATGACAAGACAGCTAGAAAGCTGCCTCCCCTACGGTTAAATGAATACGTCAGAATTCAGATAAACAAAATGTGGGAACCAGCCAAGGTCATAGAGACACACAATGATAGGTCGTACACAGTCCAGACCGAATCAGGTGGTATTTACCGCCGAAACAGAGTTATGATAAACAAAACCAAGGAAATATTTCCAGAAATACGGGATACCACGCCTAAACTTTTAGCGGAATATTCCCAGAATTCTCCCGTTTCGCGCCCCAATGCTAGGAATGACCACACATTGACCCCGCATTTACCTGATATGCCCTGCTCTAACCCTCCTTGTCCTAAAACACGCTCTGGTTATGGTAGACAAGTGATTAAGAACAGACGTTATTACAACGAGAACTTTACAAACAATTAAGTGTTAGCATTCTATCAATGAAACACTCGTGGGAAAGATGTCTAGACATGTTATAAATAGAATCTGATCAAAACGGACACTGGAGAACATTTGATTTAGATGGTTAAACATGATATAAATAGAAGCTGATTAACTGACACCGGAGAACATTTGATTAATTTATAAATGAGCAACACTTCCGAAATAATAAATGCATAGAGAGAACATTTGAATTAGTCATGAGCAACAGTTTTCAATAATAAACGCATTTATATATTTATATCTTTATTTCTGTAACATGTTTATGTTAATAATATTGTTAGATCTTAATTAATGAATATTACTTGATTTAGAAATTAAGATTCTAAATATTTCTAAGAGAGGGAAATGTAATGAGATCATGTTTCATGAACTCTCAAAGAACCCAGTAAAATTCCATTACATGTGCATGCCTACAAGATCTTGACCATTTCCCGCCAGCATCAGTCTTCTGAATAAATGTTGAACAGTACACTTGTATTTGTTTCTTCAACCACATCTGTGGATCAGGGACTCACACATACTATTCCATATGAATATAAAATGATAGAACCCAATTAAAGAACATTACACTTCTAAGGTTAGTATATATCAATATTACCATAACATAACAGTTTTTCTTATGAGCATCATCCTTCCAACCTTGATATATTGGAAACTGCTGAAGAAAAGTGCCAGTTTGATTCTGGTTTAAAAAGAAATGCCTTTTAAACTAATGTAATTTAAAAGCACTTACCAGTGTTTCCGCATTTGATATGCTGCCATTTTCCACAGTTGTCACACGACAAGGCAAGATGACGTGTAGCATTGTAGAATTGTGTTTATAAGAAGATATGCTAATGCTTTAAATATTATCAATCGGCTGTCATTAAAACATCAAAGATTACTTTGAAGCAGGTGTTAATGTTTCTTTTGTGATGATCAATTAATTAACATAACAATTATATTAAGGTTACTTTAATCTTGAACTTAGAAAAGATGGCACGTCTTGCCTGTTCTACAAGTTTTGTCACACAGTAACAATTGTCGTTGAGATAGCCAAACGTAACACGGACACCGTGAGAATAGACACAATAATATTTCGTTTCACTTCCGCTTTGACCATTTCAGCGAAGACACACCACAGTCGAGCAAAATCATGGCTGGAATGGAATTTGAGTACGACGAAGAAGGAAGCACCTTCTATTACTTCTTACTATCTTTTTGGGCACTCATTATCATACCTGCAACATACTACGGCTGGCCAAGACGGCTTACTGAAGGTAAATATGGCAGAAGTGTGACGTGTTGGTTTCTCGAACATGCTGTTATTTTTCATAGGCTATGACGCTTGGTGAAGAGTTATTTCAAGACATTTAAGACTCATTAGGATCTTTCATTTGCAAGTAAAGATCTTCCAGCTGGCATCATTGGACTGCCTGCAAGTTTAGAATTATTAATTGGCCATTATCAGTTCTAGGATTTTGTTAGTTCTGGCTACCATTAGGCATAACTTAACTAACGCAGTTTTTATATTCTGATGGTCGCAATTTTTATATTCTGATGGTCGCGTCTATTAAGGTATGGCATAACCCCATTTGTCTACCTAACCAGGTAGTCAAAATAATATGACGTCAGATTGTTTTATATTTGTAATGGGGCAAGCTAAATGTCAAAACTTTGAAGGACCAAAATAATGGAGAATAAATCGCAGTACACAGTCATGTAAAGTTATTGGTTTTATCACTTGCGGATATTGGCGTGTTGACACGGTAATCGTAAATCATGTACAGTACATACATAGGTTTAAATCACAAGAACATAATTTTGGATATTAGGCCATAATTAAAAATTTGTTTGTTTGCAGTGCTCCGACCGACCCATCAAAATCGCCCCGACCCAAAAAATTTTTTAGGCAGTTCAGGGGGGCAATTTTTTTATATATGTTTTGATCCTTTCTGATGCAAAATGCATTTTCAGCAGACTTTTCCTTTTCGTAATTACACGGCTACTAAACGCTAGCACCACCACCAAATTGTGGTGATAAGGAAAAGAGCTATCGGCATTTCCGTGGTGCAGCTATCGCCCGTTTCTACTTGTAAACACGTGAGTAAAATTTATATTTTATCTTATATTTTTATTGATAGAACTTTTTCGAAAATCAGAGAATGTAGTTC
Organism: Mercenaria mercenaria; assembly: GCF_021730395.1. Classification (NCBI taxonomy): domain Eukaryota; kingdom Metazoa; phylum Mollusca; class Bivalvia; order Venerida; family Veneridae; genus Mercenaria; species Mercenaria mercenaria. Next base: position 37,562 of record NW_026461768.1, read on the forward strand.
CGTGTAACAACACTTTTACTACAGGTTGGCTGTAATTTCATTAAGATAATATGCAAATTGTGGTGTCAGGAGCTTTTCTCCCGAATCTGACAGTGGAACATTTTCCTATCGGCCAGTATTCGAACACCATTCCGATGAATAAACACGCTGTAAGAACATACTTTCGCATGCAAATGGTGTAGAAATGATAAATAATTATATACGCACACACCATGAATAATATAATCTCGGGTTAGAAGAAATATACAAGGATTTTTAAAAGTGGTGGCGCTATAACTCTAGTGATGGCGCTATACAGTAGTGGTGGCGCTGTTACGGCATTCACTAATACGAACTGCGAGGGACATAAATAGATAGGGAATCCCTGTAATACATTATTCCTGGAACTGCTGACGCATCCGGAACAAAACAAACACCAATATTCTCTAACTGATAATTTTCCTGCAAGCATTATGTTATTACAGAAAGAAAAGCACGATCATAGTTTATTTACCTTTATGAAACATTCTCTATACAAGAAAAAAAAACAGCAAAATACTCACAGACCCTTGGGACTCTTGAAGTCAAAGTAAATATTTTCCTTTGTTTAAAATGTTAATGTAGAATTATTTCTAACCTTTAAATATTGTACTTAAATACAAACGTAAGTGTATTTTAAATTCAGGTCAAAAAAAATAGTAGCAATACATTTATTTCAAACAAAGATTTGTGTCCAGGAAATAGTCTGAAGATATTGTAGAATTTATTTTTTTAAGTTAAGATTCTGAAAGTTACTTCCCCTTGTTTTATACGTCGTTTGCATGTCATTGTAAACAAAAGACTACTTTCACAATTCTTTCTGAAAAGTGAGTACAGAGCATTTTCAATTCCAATCGATTAAATATGATTTATCAATAGAGCTTAGATGTACAATCTGAATCCAAATGCATGCAGATTATTTTGCGATCATGCAGAGGTTACGTGTATTTTGTTGAGTAACGTAATTTGGGTAAAGTGTGGGATAGGTTGGTAACATCGATTATTGTAGAAATTTCCGTGGCTTGCAGACAGACATTTTCATATATATATAAATTGAATATATACCCACTAATCATATACAACAGCGCCACCACTATTGTATAGCGCCACCACTAAAGTTATAGCGCCACCACTTTCAAAAATAGTCGTGTTTTAACTTTTTACTGTGTTTTCTTAATTCTTTGGTGTATGGGAATACGTGCAATTCATTTCTACACCATTTGCATGCAAAGGTATGTTCTTACAATGTGTCTATTCATCGGAATGGTGTTTGAATACTGGCCGATATGAAAATATGCCACTGTCAGATTCGGGAGAAAAGCTCCCGGCACCACAATTTGCATAATATTTTAATGAAATTACAACCAAACTGTAGAAAAAGTGTTCTTACACGGAACTACATTCTCCGATTTTTGAAAAAATTTCTATCAATAAAAATAATAGATAAAATATAAATTTTACTCACGTGTTTACAAGTAGAAACGGGCGATAGCTGCACCACGGAAATGTCAATAGCTCTTTTCCTTATCACCACAATTTGGTGGTGGCGCTAGCGTTTAGTAGCCGTGAATTAAATATACAGCAGATCTAGTCCAAATAATTGTGCTCGAGAGTTGAATATCGTTATATTTTTTTGACTTGTCGATATCCGCCTCCTCTAGGTAGACAACGTAAAATATCAAAATGTAAAATCGGTCTACCCGAGGTCTCATTATTTAGACTAACAGCAGATCATTCAATAGTGTACGCGACCATACTGCCATTTTCGCACGTGTTTCGGAAGTCACAAGTTTCGATCCGAGTGAGAAAGTCGCTCAGACATCTTTACTTAGTCTTTCTCACATGATTTTACGGTGACCTATGTATATTTGATAAACAATTTTCCAATAAACAAATGTTCCGGTGGTATATGACCTGTTTGTGTAGGTTCGTCGTAAATCCCAACTCATTCTTTTAATAAACAATGTCGTCTGACACAACGCCACGGACCTGACCAATGAATCAGTCAACATGACCGCAGTCTAAAAATTTATTCTGATTTTCTGTTGATTAGTTTCAACATTTAAAAGTTTATAAATTAAACAGACATCTGAATTTTTTATCATGCACCAGAATAATCCGCAACTTGAATGATAACTATTCACATTTTTATTGTTAATTGAGACCTTGTTCGAACACGTAATAAAGCCACATACCTCAATTTTTTTGTGTAAATCCTAATTTTCCTTTCCTTGCAAACATGATTTCACTTTTAAATCCCAGTTTTATCCGACACATTTGGTGACAAAATTGCATAAACATCTTGAAAAATACAGTGGCACTTGTCGGCTAAGTTCAAAGGAAAGCTAAGTTCAAAGGAAAGATGCGAATCGGCATTTGGCCTTTGATGTAAGATGAAAGGAAGCAGTTTGACAGCTAAATGTTGTGATGGGTGTGATGTAATTTGACCTAATTCTACAAGTACAATTTGTGTATTACCTAATACACTTTGATTTAAAAGGACTTAGATGATTTATGGATTTGCAATTTAAGTGCTGTGAACTTCGTTTCTTGTTCCTTACTTAAAGGAACTAAATCATAATTTGACATACTTCAGCTTGTGTTTAAAAGTGAAGCCTTTCAATTTTAAAGCCTTAATTTTCACTAAAATGGAGACTGAAAATTAAGCATGAGAAGCTCCACAGCTGGTCACAATCACCCTCTTCTACACAGACCTGTATTCAAAAGGTTGGGGGGTGGAGGGGTTGGGAGGCCTATATGCTGCTCCCCTGCCCCAAGTTGCCCGAGAAGTTACCTTTATCTAACAAGGTTGAACATGTATCAGAACCCACCAGTTCAAACTTGTATTTAAAAAATATTCTGGAATTCGATCTTCTACACCTACCGCCAAATTTTGGACTGTAATGTGGATTTCATATGCAACAACATTTCCTGTGTCCAGATAAATAATATCAGTGCAGGCAAAATTTAGACAAAAATGTAACAGTTGCCATCATTTCATTCCTAACAAAGATGAAACACAGGCCATCATTTCATTCTTATCAAAAGATGTAACAGATGCCACTATTATTTTCATTCCTACCAAAAGATGTAACAGAGGGCACCATTTCATTTCTTTCATCAAAAAAGGTAAAAAAGGCCACTATTTCATTCATAGAGGAAGCATAGGCCGCCCTTTCATTACTGTCAAAAGAAGTAACAGAGGCCACTATTTCATTCCTGTCAAAAACTGTTACTGAGGCCGCTATTTCATTCCTGTCAAGAGATGTAACAGAGGCCACAATTTCATTAATATATTTTTAACATTTCCAGGGGGATGGCAGCAAACACTCTTCTTTGCCTACCTTCCCCACCCCCATCTCGCCAAAAACAGGTTGGGCAGCTTAGGCCTGTATCCAGACTGCTCAAAACTGAGACCAAAATGCAACAAAGGCCATTATTTCATACACTAAGGGTCTGACAGCATCTGCATGAAGTCAGAACAACTGTCCTGTAAAAGGTTTTAAGGAATGAGGGTTCGGAGTGTCCAGATCGTTCGTTGCATTCTCGGTCTATATCCAAAGTACTGTCATTCAGTTTCAATTTTGATTAATTATAAAATGAAAGATCTGGTTTAATAAATGTCTACATGCAAGTTTGTGCTCTGTGAAAAATTCCTGGTAGAATTTGTCTGCCATGTATGTTCTTACTCTCTGAATTTCATGAATATGTTTCAATGTCTGCTGAGAAAATTTGTGTACATTGACTTTACAAAAAAAAAAAAAAAAAAAATCCCTACCTACCTACCCACTCCTAAAAATCTGGGTCAGAGCACTGCAAACAAACAATTTTTTAATTATGGCCTTATTTGATAATTTTTACGTAAATCAATGAGGATTTCGTGACATAATCGGCATTTAAACCTATAGCATGTAAAACATCGGCAGTGATGAAAATTTCATCGGAAATTGCTTCCACTATTTTGGTCTTTCGAGTGTTTGACGATATTGCCCATATGAAAAAAATCTCAATATTTCCTAGGATCGCGTCAACTTTGTTGGACTACTAACCAGGTTGAACTGCAACATCAGCACACTGACTCTTGCGGGAAACCGATGACTTCATGCGAAGTTTGTGGCACATGGTTATTTTTGAATTACAGAAACAATTTTTTTTTTTATTTAATGAATTTACTTGACTCAGAAATGTAAGAATTTTAAACAAAATTCATAAAATCATACCATAGAACGTTTGAATTCACAAAAATATCCAGCAGTAATGATTCTTTACCATTAGATTTGTTTTCAAAATGAAGAGTACCTCGAGCACGTTTGTTTTCAAATGGTGTTGCATTGTTCAATTTACACCAAATCAAAAGAAAAATGGAATAAAGATATATTAAATTAAAAGGTGAGTCTGTGGCCTTTGATTTGATGAAGTTATAGCGTGACAGACTTCTGGCACAGTTTCTGGTTAGGTTTCAATACACGGTTCGTTCCAGCTCAGAGATCTGCAACAGCATATGACCTCTCTGAAGCTGAATTATTACTGGCAGTAACTAGCCAAAAATGCTAGAATATCAGAATTGTTTTAATTTGGAAATCACCAGTGCCATTATAGTTTATGTTGATTGGTGAATTTAAACAACAAAAATTCTAGAATGTTTTAGTGCTTCAAGATTTAATGACACCATTCAAGATTTATTCAGCAGCAGGAGCATTATTTGTCATAACTACTAGAATAGGAGAAAACTTGTGTCCAGATGAGAATGATTTGTCATAACTACTAGAATAGGAGAAAACCTGTGTCCAAATGAAAATGAGCCTGCCCGCTTAGCTCAGTAGGTAAGAGCGTTTGTCTACGGATCGCGGGATCGTGAGTTCGATCCTCGGGTGGGGCGTATGTTCTCCTTGACTATTTGATAAACAACATTGTGTCTGAAATCATTAGTCCTCCACCTCTGATTCATGTGGGGAAGTTGGCAGTTACTTGCAGAGTACAGGTTTGTACTGGTACAGAATCCAGGAACACTGGTTAGATTAACTGCCCGCCGTTACATGACTGAAATGCTGTTGAAAAACGGTGTTAAACCCAAAACAAATGAAAATAGTTTTTGTCAAAATCGTATGGTCTGGTTTTAATGGTGTGGTTTAAGTATGTACAAACAGTTTTGGTTGGAAAAATATCTATATAAAAAAAAAAGAACGAGAATTTTGTCAAATGCTTGGGAGTAAATAGTTTTGGAGAGTGGGATGGGTTGAATTTTGATCACCAACAATGACCCAAAAACACTGCTATTCATGTTCTTTCTTTTGGTAAGTATTTTTTAATCCCCCGCCGTGGCGGAGGGATTATAGGAATGGTCTGCGTCCGTCCTTCCGTCCGTCTTTCCGTCCGTCCTTCCGTCCGTAACAAAATCGTGTCCGGTCCATATCTCCTAAACCCTTGAAGGATTTTCATGAAACTTGGGTCAAATGATCACCTCATCAAGACGATGTGCAGAACCCATGAGTCAGCCTTGTCGGTTCAAGGTCAAGGTCACAACTCAAGGTCAAAGGTTTGAGCCTGCCATTTTGTGTCCGCTCTATATCTCCTAAACCCCTTGAAGGAATTTTATAAAACTTGGGTCAAATGATCACCTCATCAAGACGATGTGCAGAACCCATGAGTCAGCCATGCCGGCTCAAGGTCAAGGTCACAAATCAAGATCAAAGGTTTGAGCCTTCCATTTTGTGTCCGCTCTATATCTCTTAAACCCCTTGAAGGAATTTTATAAAACTTGGGTCAAATGATCACCTCATCAAGACGATGTGCAGAACCCATGAGTCTGTCATGCCGGATCAAGGTCAAGGTCACAACTTAGGGTCAAAGGTTTGAACCTTCCATTTTGTGTCCGCTCTATATCTCCTAAACCCCTTGAAGGATTTTCATCAAACTTGGGTCAAACGATCACCTCATCAAGGCGATGTGCAGAACTTATAAGTCAGCCATGTTGGCTCAAGGTCAAGGTCACAACTGAAGGTCAAAATCGTGTCCGGTCCATATCTCCTAAACCCCTTGAAGGATTTTCATGAAACTTGGGTCAAATGATCACCTCATCAAGACGATGTGCAGAACCCATGAGTCAGCCTTGTCGGTTCAAGGTCAAGGTCACAACTCAAGGTCAAAGGTTTGAGCCTGCCATTTTGTGTCCGCTCTATATCTCCTAAACCCCTTGAAGGAATTTTATAAAACTTGGGTCAAATGATCACCTCATCAAGACGATGTGCAGAACCCATGAGTCAGCCATGCCGGCTCAAGGTCTAGGTCACAAATCAAGATCAAAGGTTTGAGCCTTCCATTTTGTGTCCGCTCTATATCTCTTAAACCCCTTAAAGGAATTTTATAAAACTTGGGTCAAATGATCACCTCATCAAGACGATGTGCAGAACCCATGAGTCTGTCATGCCGGCTCAAGGTCAAGGTCACAACTTAGGGTCAAAGGTTTGAACCTTCCATTTTGTGTCCGCTCTATATCTCCTAAACCCCTTGAAGGATTTTCATCAAACTTGGGTCAAACGATCACCTCATCAAGGCGATGTGCAGAACTTATAAGTCAGCCATGTTGGCTCAAGTTCAAGGTCACAACTGAAGGTCAAAGGTTTGAGCCTTCCATTTCGTGTCCGCTCTATATCTCCTAAACCCCTTGAAGGAATTTTATAAAACTTGGGTCAAATGATTACCTCATCAGAACGATGTGCAGAAATTATGAGTCAACCATGCCAGCTCAAGGTCAAGGTTACAACTAAGGGTCGAAGGTTTGAGCCTTCCATTTGGTGTCCACTCTGTATCTCCTTAACCCCTTGAAGGATTTTCATCAAACTTGGGTCAAATGATCACCTCATCAAGAACTCATGAGTCAGCCATGTCAACTCAAGGTCAAGGTCACAACTGAAGGTCAAAGGTTTCAGCTCTGTATCTCCTAAACCCCTTGAAGGATTTTCATGAAACTTTGGTCAAATGATCACCTCATCAGGACGTTGTGCAGAATTCATGAGTCAGCCATGTCAGTTCAAGGTCAAGGTCACAGCTAAAATCAAAGGTTTTACCCTTTCACTATCCATAGCAGTGGCGGGGGATTTAGCTGTCTTTCAGACTGCCTTGTCAAAACATGATTTACTTTCATCATAGCTGTAGTCGGAATAATTTTTTTGAGGCAAGTCAGGGGGTTTTTTTACCAAGAGGGGAAGGGGCCCAGACCTGTGATTTTTGTAAATAGCTCGGTATTTGGGCAAAGGGGGATACAATTTAGAAGGAAAAAAACCTGCAAGTGTGCAAATTGTCCAATATAATTTGTGCATTGATCCTTTCTTAATGTTATACAGAAAATAGAGTTTGAAAATAATTTTCTTATTTGAACTTTCTGAATTTTCCTATGAAATGAATAATATGTTTATAGATGAGAAAGAACGGACCAGAAGAGAATGTCACTGTACACCATGTGATGCAAAACGTCAAAGAGTTCAAGCAAAGACATCATGGGTAAAGACCAGGCGCAGACTTGTGTAAGTCATTAATCCGACTTAAGTAATTAATCCCACTTAAGACAGAACCAGAATCGCAGTTTTTACAATGCAATACTACTGGAATTGTCAATGGAATATAAATATTTGCAACCGGTTGTTATCAATTTGCTGTGTACAGACAATCAGTTTTTATTTTCTGTAGATTTTCTGCGGTAGTAAGCTTGTGGTTTTGGCAGGAAAATGTTAATAATTTCAATAAAGTGATAAATTTCAATGATAGAATAGATTCTTATAAAAATAACAAATTTATGCAATGGTAAATTTTCAAAACATGAAGCAAAATATATTTGTTTGTTTTCAGGCAATTTCTGTTAATATTTGGCTGGGTGATATTTTTCTTATTGGCGTACAAGGTATCCATGATTCAAGTGGACTACACGGAGTATGATCCATTCCAGATCCTTCAGATTGACAGGGTAAGTAACTCTTTAAGTACTCATTCATGATAGTTACTTCCTCTTTACATAGTTAGAAAAAAAAGGAGATTGGTATTGAGATTTAGCAGTTTTCTATATCATTTTGGAGGTAAATACAAAGCACTAGTATTGTTTGACCCATCTTTTCTGTAACAAGTTTTTTAGTTGATTTCTAAATTCTTGTTATACACATGATAGTATCATCATGCATTGTGCTAAGAACTCTTAGCATTGTAATAGCAACTTCTTAAATTTTCAAAATATCTTGATCAGTTTTGAATTTTTCATCAAATGTGATTTTGCTGTATGGTATTATTATTCCCTCCCCCCACCCCCACCCTCTCCTACCCTCAAAGGGGCAGCATGTAGTAATCGGATCGTCTGTCGCCTTTATTTCTGTTTGATAACTGATGTATAAAGAGTATATTTTGCCATGTTGATAAAGTCGTATTACACATTTTGTATGTTTAGGGTGCAAGTGACCGTGAAATAAAGAAAGCATACAGAAAACTCAGTTTACAGTATCATCCTGACAAAGAGACGGGGGATAGTAAAATGTTCATGAAAGTTGCCAAAGCTTATGCTGCGTAAGTATTTGTTCAGTTTCTGGTAAAATTTTCATCTAAAATTCCATTCCAGTCTTAGCATTGTTGTTTTTACCTTCCACAAGATTCTTGCAATTTCATTGGTTAAAATATGGTCACATGGTGACCCTCTATATCTTCTTTGAAGAGTCAGTAAATTTTCATGTTGAGTTAAGCTAAAAAATAAATGGTCAGTAAAACAAAATTATTATTGGGTTAGTTAGTGACCTATGGAAATATGTGGGGTCAGTATGATAAATATTGGGACTCAGCTACATGTAATACCTTGCCAACCCCCAACACACTAAGCGTATTTATCATACTGACCCATCATATTTCCTTCGTGGGTCCCTAACAAACCAAATAATTACTAATGGAGGTTATTGTGGCAGATCAATATATAGTTAAACGCATGGAAGTCTATTTAATACCTTCTAATTCTATCATTTGAATTTCTACATATCTGTGTTAGTTTTTACTCTAAATCCATGTTAAACCAGGAATCAATTTACCACTACAATTCAGTGTGTTTTTGCAGTTGAACACAGTTGATGTGGGTAAACTAGACTCTATAGCCTTTACAATATCATTCCTGTATTGCCCATTGAAGAATGAACTATCAGTGTTGTTAATTTCTTCAGCATATACATTATTCTCTTTCCTTTTAAAAAAATATGGAGGACAGCTTTATTCGATGTTGAAGTTGAATTCAAAGGATACTAAGTCTTGTATGAATTATGATAGAGACAAGATATTGTTCTTTGTATGTGCAGGTTGACTGATGAAGAATCAAGGAAGAACTGGGAAGAACATGGCAATCCTGATGGGCCAGGAGGTAAGGTGTCATGATAAACTGTCTTCATAAGATTCAATTTTCTATGTATTTTTTGAAAAATAGGAGTTACCACATGTTTTTTGGGAAGAAATTTATTGTCTTGTTCATTGTAATTCTAGCAAAATTTTTATAAAGAATTCCAACGGAAAGTTTGCAGTTACGTGTTTCTTGAGAATGCTGCCAGATAAATGTGAAGAGAAATGGAAAGTATCATCTCGCTTCATTAGTGTTCCCAGTGTTTACTTATTATAAGGAATTATGATTGAAATTTTGGAAGTATTTGCCTTCTGGTGACCTATGTCTTGACAGGCTTAAGACTATGTTTTCTTCACCTAGTACATCTATTTCACAGCAGATCATTTCATTATTTTCTTTGCTTTCAATTAAGCTTGACTGTTCTGTCTACCCTTAATTACCAGGCAAGTGATGGTAGGTTGTGTAAAATTCCCAATTCTATTTTAGTTGGCACTTGAAAAAAAAAAGGCAACTTCCCTAGATGTTAGAGCACAAGCTAACTCAGAAATGACAAATTCATACTGTCCATGAATTACGTTTTAAAGAGTTAATTGTCTATAACAAGAGAATTGTTGTATTAATTGTATAATATTTTTTTCAGTGACCCGGTTTGGCATAGGTTTACCTAGATGGCTTGTAGAAAAGGAAAATTCCATGTGGGTATGTATAGAAAATTAAGTATTAGCTCCAAATAAAAACACATTAAAGATATACTAGTAAGTTAATATATCTTGAACATGCTCTTTACTAATGCATTCATATAACTGTAATGCTGTAGGTATTTAGTGTTGCTTTTTACAACAGTAATGCCAGATACTGACTCAATTAATTTAACTATTTCTTTTATCTCTACTCATGTTTTTAGCTCACCTGAGCCAAAGGCTCATGGTCAGCTTTTGTGACCGGTCAATGTCCGTCGTGCGGTGTCAGTCGTCCGTCGTGTGTCCGTCAACATTTTCTAAAAAAATCTTCTTCTTAAAAACCACTCGGCAGAATTACACCAAACTTCACAGGAATGATCCTTGGGTGGTCCCCTTTCAAAATTATTAAAAGAATTTCATTCCATGCAGAACTCTGGTTGCCATGGCAACCGAAAGGAAAAACTTTAAAAATCTTCTTGTCCAAAACTGCAAGGCAATGAGCCTTGATATTTGGCAAGTGACATTATCTAATTGGCTTCTATGAAGATTATTCAAATTATGCCCCTGGGATGAAAAGAGGCCCCGCCCTGGAGGTCCCAAGTTTTACATAGACTTATATAGGAAAAAACTTCAAAAATCTTCTTGTCTGAAACTACAAGACCTAGGCCTTTGATATTTTGTATGTAGCTTTGCCTTGTGGTCCTCTATGAAGATTGTTCAAATTATGCCCCTAGGATGAAAAAATGCCCCATCCTGGGGGTCCCAAGTTTTACATAGACTTACATAGGAGAAAACTTTAAAAATCTTCTTGTCTGAAACTAAAAGGCCTAGGCTTTTGATATTTGGTATGTAGCATTGCCTAGTGGACCTCTAACAGAATTTTTCAAATTATGCCCCTGGGCTAAAAAGAGACCCTGCCCTCGAGGTCACTTGTTATACGAGTTATGTAGGAAAAAATACTTCAAGAATTATCAGATCATATTTCCTAGACTGTTTAATCATATTTACCTGATGTATCCAAGTGATTACGGGTAACCTTACTGTGACCTTGACCTACTGACCTACTTTCTTGGGGTTTTTTTAAGATACAGCCTTGAAATTTGGATGACATGTACAGTTTTGCATACCGATCTTAAAACTGACTTTTAGTGACCATGAATTTGACCTACTGACCTACTTTCTAATATTTTAGCATCAGTTTGCCATTTGAAACATGTGACTCCTATTACTCAGGTGAGCGATTCAGGGTCATCATGACCCTCTTGTTAAGAATGTATACACAGATAAAAATACATATAAAAATCAGTATTATCACCAGTATAGGGACTTTTCCCTCTTGAAATTTACTTGTTTACAGTGATAAGAAACGTGTAGTATGCCCTGAAATTTTTGAGCCGTTCATTTGCCTAAATGGCATGAAGTATGTATACATGTAGAGCCCTTGGTATATCAGAATATAATAAAAGGAGATGTAGTCTAGTAGAAAAGATTTCGACTGTTTCAACTGGGGATTCTACTGGAAAAATGACAATACATTTGTACCTCCACATATAGCATCAGTACTTGCCACCAGTACTGTGATTTATAGAGGCTTCAAGCTGTCAATACAGTACTTGAAAATAAATCTTACTTATATATTATATATGTATATTTCAAGTGTTGATGGTCTACAGTTATTTACTTGTATGTATATTTCAGGTGTTGATGGTCTATATTGTTCTTTTCATGGTTATCATGCCTGTGGTTGTGGTAAGTCTTCCAATTTATCAGTTATTCGCCTAACACTTAACTGTAACATGTATGTTAGCTAAGCAGTAATTTGTTCTGTCTGAATGTTTTTGGTAGATATAAATTACTAACAGTCACTATCTGTGATTCACAAAATCACAACAGTAGATATAAATTACTAACAGTCACTGTGATTCACACAATCACAACAGTGATGCAAAGTTGTCATTATTCTGCTGATGTTAAACTTTTTAACAGCGATGAGATGCATAATGTAGATCCACCTTTATGTACTTAACATCTATATAATTTGCATTTGTAATGTTGTTTGAAGCAGATTGTTAAGATTTAAATATGTGCTTCTAGGTTTGTTGACAGTATTTATGTGATTGTACAATACCACAGTATATATGTTATGTTACAGGGTGTTTGGTGGTACAGATCTATCAAGTTCAGCAAGGACCAGGTCCTCTTGAACACTTCCAGGCTTTACCTGTACTTCTTTAGTAAAAACCCACAGATGATCCTGAAAAGTAAGTGACGTAAAGTAGTTGTTTAACTTGGTTAACGTTTGTTCAGGTAAAATGTTTAACCCTTAGCCTGCTGACGGCAAGTGATTCTGCCTTTGCGCCCAGTGCAGACCAAGATCAGCCTGCACATCTGTGCAGGCTGATCATGGTCTGCACTGTTTGCTATTCAGTCAGTAAATTTTCAGTGAACACCCCTTCGAATGTTGCCATATGACCTTAAATTGTGTCGGTGCGACGTTAAACCCAACCAACCAAAAACACCCCTTCGAATAATAAATGGTATTGCCCAAATTGAATGATGGACCAGTCCATTTTAGAACTTTAGCGGGCTAAATGTTTAATCTACTACTGGAGTTGGCTCTTGATCAGCTTTCTGGCTCTTTTAACCCTTATCATGCTGGACACGATTGATTCTGCCTTTGCGACCAGTGCAGATCATGATCAGCCTGCACATCGTCTGATCATGATCTGCACTTTTTGTCATTCAGTCAGTATCTTTTTGGTAAGCACCCCTTTTAACAGTTAATGGTACTGTCCAAATAGAAAGATGGACAAGTTCATTATAGAAATTTAGCTGGGTAAGGGTTAACTGTAGTTGGCTTATAAAGCCTACAGTGTACATATGACACAAATATTCTACCATGTGCACTGATAAAATTATAGAAATAGTAAAATATCTGATTTTACAGTTATGAGGACTTACTAAAATAACTTAGAATAGAAACCTGCCATGCTAGGTTAGGTTTCTTGGTCAAAACGTATGAGTAAACTATTCTGTATATAGCCTTATTGTTATATTACAGAGGTTATAATGGTACTAGGAGCATCATTTGAGTTTGACAAGTCTAACAACCCAGAAATTAATGAACGACCCAGTGATAATGAAGAAGTGCCCCAGGTATAAATGTAGTTGTATTTCTATACTGTCGTTAAAGCAGCCTCATTACTAAATATTTACCAGTTGCAGATAACACACCATTAGCCTTTTCTGTAATAGATAACTGAAAAAGGAAGACCTCATTTGTCATCATTAATTACTGATTTTAGAGTTTGTTCATCTCTTAAACTTTGTATCCTTTCCGTACACATCAGGTTTACTTCAGTTTAAATTTTATGCAGTCAGCTCTTTCAATATTTTCACTGTATGTCTTTAAAGTTCTCCTCCCTATTGTTGCTGTTTGGCAGGTCAGAAATTATTCTTACTTGTCAAAAGATCAAAATTTTAAATATGATGTATTTTACTTCACAGCTAATGAAACAGTTACCTAACTTGGACGAGAAGAACAAGGAGCGCCCTCTGTGTTTTGGCTACAGTGTGAAAGCCAGGGCATTACTACATGCACATTTTGCAAGACTCCAGTTACCCCCTAATTCACTGGAAGAAGGTAAAAATGTTGCTCAAATCATTAGATCATTCTTTTCTCAGTTTTAATATATTGATGTTGTTCAATACATATTTGCAGTTTACTTTATGGTCGTACGGTTAAGGGAGGAAACTAAAGATTTTTAGCTCACCTGTCACAAAGTGACAAGGTGAGCTTTTGTGATCGCGCAGCGTCCGTCGTCCGTCGTCCGTCCGTCAGTGCGTCCGTGCGTCCGTGCGTAAACTTTTGCTTGTGACCACTCTAGAGGTCACATTTTTCATGGGATCTTTATGAAAGTTGGTCAGAATGTTCATCTTGATGATATCTAGGTCAAGTTCGAAACTGGGTCACGTGCCCTCAAAAACTAGGTCAGTAGGTCTAAAAATAGAAAAACCTTGTGACCTCTCTAGAGACCATATATTTCACAAGATCTTCATGAAAATTTGTCAGAATGTTCACCTTGATGATATCTAGGTCAAGTTCGAAACTGGGTCAAGTGGGGTCAAAAACTAGGTCAGTAGGTCTAAAAATAGAAAAACCTTGTGACCTCTCTAGAGGCCATATATTTAACAAGATCTTCATGAAAATTGGTCAGAACGTTTATCTTGATGATATCTAGGTCAAGTTCGAAACTGGTTCACGTGCCATCAAAAACTAGGTCAGTAGGTCAAATAATAGAAAAACCTTGTGACCTCTCTAAAGGCCATATTTTTCATGGGATCTGTATGAAAGTTGGCCTGAGTGTTCATCTTGATGATATCTAGGTCAAGTTCGAAACTGGGTCAAGTGGGGTCAAAAACTAGGTCAGTAGGTCTAAAAATAGAAAAACCTTGTGACCTCTCTAGAGGCCATATATTTCATGAGATCTTCATGAAAATTGGTCAGAATGTTCATCTTGATGATATCTAGGTCAATTTCGAAAGTGGGTCACGTGCCGTCAAAAACTAGGTCAGTAGGTCAAATAATAGAAAAACCTTGTGACCTCTCTAGAGGCCATATTTTTCATGGGATCTGTATGAAAGTTGGTCTGAATGTTCATCTTGATGATATCTAGGTTAAATTTGAAAGTGGGTCACGTGCCTTCAAAAACTAGGTCAAAAGGACAAATAATAGAAAAACCTTGTGACCTCTCTAAAGGCCATATTTTTCATGGGATCTGTATGAAAATTGGTCTAAATGTTCATCTTGATGATATCTAGGTCACGTTCGAAACTGGGTCAACTGTGGTCAAAAACTAGGTCAGTAGGTCTAAAAATAGAAAAACCTTGTGACCTCTCTAGAGGCCATACTTGTGAATGGATCTCCATAAAAATTGGTCAGAATGTTCACATTGATGATATCTAGGTCAAGTTCGAAACTGGGTCATGTGCCTTAAAAAACTAGGTCAGTAGGTCAAATAATAAAAAAAAAACTTGTGACCTCTCTCGAGGCCATACTTTTCATGGGATCTGTATGAAAGTTGGTCTGAATGTTCATCTTGATGATATCTAGGTCAAGTTCGAAACTGGGTCAACTGCGGTAAAAAACTAGGTCAGTAGGTCTAAAATTATTAAAATCTTTTGACCTCTCTAGAGGCCATATTTTTCAATGGATCTTCATGAAAATTGATCTGAATGTTTATCTTGATGATATCTAGGTCAGTTTCGTAACCGGGTCACGTGCGGTCAAAACTAGGCCAGTAGGTATAAAAATAGAAAAACCTTGTGACCTCTCTAGAGGCCATATTTTTCATGAGATCTTCATGAAAATTAGTGAGAATGTTCACCTTGATGATATCTAGTTAAAGTTCAAAACAGGGTCACGTACCTTCGAAAACTAGGTCAATAGGTCAAATAATAGAAAAACCTTGTTACCTCTCTAGAGACCATATTTTTCAATGGATCTTCATGAAAATTGGTCAGAATTTTTATCTTGATAATACCTAGGTCAAGTTCAAAACTAGGTCACTATGTCAAATAAGAGAAAAAACCACGTCATACTCAAAACTGGGTCATGTGGGAAAAGGTGAGCGATTCAGGACCATCATGGTCCTCTTGTTTATTTTTGTTAGTCGTCTCATTAGCTTTTGGTTAAAAGAAAGAAAAGTAATAGATTTGTAGTAATAGTTTTAAAGAGTATGTCAAGTCACATATCGTAACCTATCAATTTTAATTGCAGATCGCAAGTATATTTTGAAGAAATGTCCAGCACTTATCAATGAAATGATCAACATTATATCACAGCTTGTTGCTAGTGCAATGGCAAGACAAAGTAAGTCACCATGTCGTTTTTAGAGATTCCAGGATACCATCAAAGCT
>NW_026461769.1:0-72769 GCF_021730395.1 Mercenaria mercenaria
CCTAATGAGTTTCAATGATTTACAGATATGAATAATTCTAAGTAACCAGATAAAATCACAATAATATCAGAATCGCCTATTAAAGGCCCGGTACTACAATGTACGTTCATTAACAAGAAACATATGCATAATTGTTGAAAATTACTTCTCTAAAAAGTCGTATTAGGTTAAATGAAAATACAATACAAAAGCATATCCTGTTGGAACAAAGCAAGGATAGAACGGTTACAACATCAAATAAAAATATTGATATTTTTTTTAGTTTTCAGTACAGTATAGTGTTTTAATAGTTAGAAATAGGTAAGATAATAATATGCAAAAAAAAAATCATTTCCACTATAATCCTCACTAAATGTAAGTCTACCTGAGAATCGTCCCCTTTGAAAGCACTGCCGAAAATCGTCACAGGAGCGATACCAAATGTTTCTGAAAGGATGTTTTTCTTTATGATGTCCACATATACATCGTCCTTAGTATCTAGAAGTAAATAACGTCTCTCTCTGTAAGAAAACAAACATTTATAACAGCTTTAATATCATTGCTACACATACAAAATAATGTATATAAAACTGTTTATCACCTGGTAATGGACATAATTGTCATATATTTATAATAATTATTAGTGAAATGAATTGGAGCAGTATTTTCAGATGGCTGTTTCATGGAACAGTTCTGTCTGTGTTGTGGTGGTTGACAATGCTTTTTCACATTGATCAAAATCCTCGACATGTCTTATCTAGATGTGATAAGAAAAGTGTACTCTACAAGGCCTCTGTTTGTGGGCCTTGATAGTTGCATTCTTAACCATATACTTTACGTTATATACATGTATAATGGTTTTACTAAGCAATCTTCAGTAACTATGATACCTTACTACATATCGAATACTTTTTTAAATTCTGTACACTAAATATTAAAGGCATAGCAACGGAGGTTTAGTAGTTCTTAATGCACATCCCTCGTCCTAGACAGTAATATCTACCGCGGAGCAATATTTTTTTCTTAGTTGTTAGAAATTGTCTTTGAATTTTCTGTAAAAACTGAAAACTTAAAGCTGTTTTATAACGAAATTCTTTCTTTCTTTAGAATACCTTAGTAAGTCCCGCATACGTTTCATCTCCTCAGTATTTTCAATTTTATCTTCAAGGTTTCCTGGAAAGGCCGTAGCTCTCAGCATAAACGGTAGCTAAAATTAAGAGTTAAGGATATAAGGTTATCAAAACTGTATTTAAATGTGGTGAAGACCACTATAAGGAATACAAAAGTACGAGTATGCATTTTATCCCTTTTAACCACAATTATCCTTATTTAGCTAAAGTTAACATATATGCGGGTGCCTGTTTTGTTCATATCCTTCCATCGCCGTTAATCACCAAATTACCCCAAATTACCAGAGCGCGATTATAGTAGTACGGTACGACGGTGAAGGTAGGATAAAAATAAGGTAAAAAGGCGATGGTGGCATAGAAGTAGGGTAAGACGGCCATGGTGGCATAGAAGTAAGATAAGACGGCGATGGTAGGATAGAAGTAAGGTAAGACGGCCTTGGTGGCATAGAAGTAAGGTAAGACGGCGATGGTAGGACAGAAGTAAGGTAAGACGGCCATGGTGGCAAAGAAGTAAGATAAGACGGCGATAATGGGATAGAAGTAAGGTAAGACGGCGATGGTAGGACAAAAGTAAGGTATGACGGCGATGGTAGGACAGAAGTAAGGTAAGACGGCGATGGTAGGATAGAAGTAAGGTAAGACGGCGATGGTGGTATAGAAGTAAGGTAAGACGGCGATGGTAGGATAGTAGTATGATAAGACGGCGATGGTAGGATACAAGTAAGGTAAGACTGCGATGGTAGGACAGAAGTAAGGTAAGACGGCGATGGTAGGATAGAAGTAAGGTAAGACGGCGATGGTGGTATAGAAGTAAGGTAAGACGGCGATGGTAGGATAATAGTATGATAAGACGGCGATGGTTGTATAGAAGTAAGGTAAGACGGCGATGGTAGGATACAAGTAAGGTAAGACGGCGATGGTAGGACAGAAGTAAGGTAAGACGGCGATAGTATGATAGAAGTAAGGTAAGTCGGCGATGGTAGGATAGAAGTACGGTAAGGCGGCGATGGAAGGAGACAAGTAAGGTAAGACGGCGATGGTAGGATACAAGTAAGGTAAGATGGCATTGGTAGGATACAAGTAAAGTCAGACGGTGATGGTTGGATAGAAATAAGGTAAGACGGTGATGGTAGGATAGAAGTAAGGTAAGACATTAATGGTAGGAACATAGAAGAATAGACGGCGATGGTAAGATAGAAGTAGCGCAAGACGGTGATGGTGAGATAGTAGTATGGTAAGGCGGTGATGATAGGATAGAAGTATGGTAAGACAATGATGATAGGATAGAAGTATGGTAAGACAGTGACGGTGGGATAGTAGTTTGGTAAGCCTGTGATGAGAGGATAGTAGTTGTACGGTGCTGGTAGGATAGAATTATGGGAAGTCGGCGATGGTATGACAGAAGTAGTGTAAGACGGTGATGGTAGGATAGTAGTATGGTAAGACGATGAAGGTAGGATAGAAGTAGGATAAGACGGTGATGGTAGGATAGAAGTATGGTTAGACGGTGATGGTAGGATAAAAGTATGATAAGCCAGTGATGATGGGATAGAATTATGGCAAGACGGTGATGGTAGGATAGTAGCAGGATATGACAGTGATGTTAGGATAGAAGTATGGTAAGACGGTGATGGTGGGATAGTAGTATGGTAAGACGGTGATGGTAGGATAGTAGTAGGGTAAGACGGTGATGGTAGGATAGAGGTATGGTAAGACGGTGATGGTAGGATAAAAGTATGGTAAGCTGGTGATGATAGGATAGAAGTATGGTAAGACGGTGATGGTAGGATAGTAGTAAGGTAAGACGGTGATGTATGGATAGAAGTATGGTAAGACAGTGATGGTGGGATAGTAGTATGGTAAGACGGTGATGTTAGGATAAAAGTATGGTAAGATGGTGATGGTAGAATAGTAGTAAGGTAAGACGGTGATGTATGGATAGAAGTATGGTAAGACGGTAATGGTGGGATAGTAGTATGGTAAGACGGTGATGATAGGATAGTAGTATGGTAAGACGGTGATAGTAGGATAGTAGTAAGGTAAGACGGTGATGTATGGATAGAAGTATAGTAAGACGGTGATGGTGGGATAGTAGTATGGTAAGACGGTGATGTTAGGATAGAAGTATGGTAAGACGGTGATGGTAGGATAGTAGTACGGTAAGGCGGCGATGGAAGGAGACAAGTAAGGTAAGACGGCGATGGTAGGATACAAGTAAGGTAAGATGGCATTGGTAGGATACAAGTAAAGTCAGACGGTGATGGTTGGATAGAAATAAGGTAAGACGGTGATGGTAGGATAGAAGTAAGGTAAGACATTAATGGTAGGAACATAGAAGAATAGACGGCGATGGTAAGATAGAAGTAGCGCAAGACGGTGATGGTGAGATAGTAGTATGGTAAGGCGGTGATGATAGGATAGAAGTATGGTAAGACAATGATGATAGGATAGAAGTATGGTAAGACAGTGATGGTGGGATAGTAGTTTGGTAAGCCTGTGATGAGAGGATAGTAGTTGTACGGTGCTGGTAGGATAGAATTATGGGAAGTCGGCGATGGTATGACAGAAGTAGTGTAAGACGGTGATGGTAGGATAGTAGTATGGTAAGACGATGAAGGTAGGATAGAAGTAGGATAAGACGGTGATGGTAGGATAGAAGTACGGTTAGACGGTGATGGTAGGATAAAAGTATGATAAGCCAGTGATGATGGGATAGAATTATGGCAAGACGGTGATGGTAGGATAGTAGCAGGATATGACAGTGATGTTAGGATAGAAGTATGGTAAGACGGTGATGGTGGGATAGTAGTATGGTAAGACGGTGATGGTAGGATAGTAGTAGGGTAAGACGGTGATGGTAGGATAGAGGTATGGTAAGACGGTGATGGTAGGATAAAAGTATGGTAAGCCGGTGATGATAGGATAGAAGTATGGTAAGACGGTGATGGTAGGATAGTAGTAAGGTAAGACGGTGATGTATGGATAGAAGTATGGTAAGACAGTGATGGTGGGATAGTAGTATGGTAAGACGGTGATGTTAGGATAAAAGTATGGTAAGATGGTGATGGTAGGATAGTAGTAAGGTAAGACGGTGATGTATGGATAGAAGTATGGTAAGACGGTGATGGTGGGATAGTAGTATGGTAAGACGGTGATGATAGGATAGTAGTATGGTAAGACGGTGATAGTAGGATAGTAGTAAGGTAAGACGGTGATGTATGGATAGAAGTATGGTAAGACGGTGATGGTGGGATAGTAGTATGGTAAGACGGTGATGTTAGGATAGAAGTATGGTAAGACGGTGATGGTAGGATAGTAGTAAGGTAAGACGGTGATGTTAGGATAGAAGTATGGTAAGACGGTGATGGTGGGATAGTAGTATGGTAAGACGGTGATGGTGGGATAGTAGTATGGTAAGACGGTGATGGTGGGATAGTAGTATGGTAAGACGGTGATGTTAGGATATAAGTATGGTAAGACGGTGATGTTAGGATATAAGTATGGTAAGACGGTGATGGTGGGATAGTAGTATGGTAAGACGGTGATGGTAGGATAGTAGAAGGGTAAGACGGTGATGTTAGGATAGAAGTATGGTAAGACAGTGATGGTGGGATAGTAGTATGGTAAGACGGTGATGGTGGGATAGTAGTATGGTAAGACGGTGATGTTAGGATATAAGTATGGTAAGACGGTGATGTTAGGATATAAGTATGGTAAGACGGTGATGGTGGGATAGTAGTATGGTAAGACGGTGATGTTAGGATATAAGTATGGTAAGACGGTGATGTTAGGATATAAGTATGGTAAGACGGTGATGGTGGGATAGTAGTATGGTAAGACGGTGATGGTAGGTTAGTAGAAGGGTAAGACGGTGATGTTAGGATAGAAGTATGGTAAGACGGTGATGTTAGGATATAAGTATGGTAAGACGGTGATGGTGGGATAGTAGTATGGTAAGACGGTGATGGTAGGATAGTAGAAGGGTAAGACGGTGATGGTAGGATAGAGGTATGGTAAACCGGTGATGGTAGGAGAGTAGAAGGGTAAGATGGTGATGGTAGGATAGAAGTATGGTAAGACAGTGATGGTGGGATTGTAGTATGGTGAGACGGTGATGGTGGGATAGTAGAAGGGTAAGACGGTGATGGCAGGATAGAAGTATGGTAAGACGGTGATGGTGGGATAGTAGTAAGGTAAGACGGTGATGGTGGGATAGAAGTATGGTAAGACGGTGATGGTGGGATAGTAGTATGGTAAGACGGTGATGGTGGGATAGAAGTATGGTAAGACGGTGATGGTGGGATAGTAGTATGGTAAGACGGTGGTGGTGGGATAGTAGTATGGTAAGACGGTGATGGTGGGATAGTAGTATGGTAAGACGGTGATGGTGGGATAGAAGTATGGTAAGACGGTGATGGTGGGATAGTAGTATGGTAAGACGGTGATGGTGGGATAGAAGTATGGTAAGACGGTGATGGTGGGATAGTAGTATGGTAAGACGGTGATTGTGGGATAGTAGTATGGTAAGACGGTGATGGTGGGATAGTAGTATGGTAAGACGGTGATGGTGGGATAGTAGAATGGTAAGACGGTGATGGTGGGATAGTAGTAAGGTAAGACGGTGATGTTAGGATAGAAGTATGGTAAGACGGTGATGGTGGGATAGTAGTATGGTAAGACGGTGATGGTAGGATACTAGATGTGTAAGACGGTGATGGTAGGATTGAGGTATGGTAAACCGGTGATGGTAGGATAAAAGTATGGTAAGCCGGTGATGAAGAGATATAAGTATGGTAAGACGGTGATGGTAGGATAGTAGTAAGGTAAGACGGTGATGTTAGGATAGAAGTATGGTAAGACGGTGATGGTGAGATAGTAATATTGTAAGAAGGTGATGGTAGGATAGAAACATGGTAAGACGGCGATGGTGGGATAGTAGAATGGTAAGCATGTGATTGTGGGACAGTAGTATGGTAATATATCGATGGTTGAATAGTAGTATGGTAAGATGGTGTTGGTAGATTAGTAGTAGATTAATTTAGATTGTAACATGACTTGCTTCAAATAACGTTAGACGAGAATCAGAGGAGTATTTTCATCAAACGTAAATTACAACTGCGTGCTAAGCCGCAGAATTTAGCCAAAACACGGTGCGCACGCAGCATAGTTCAAGGTCGGTTTAATGCACCCGAGATAGATTTTGCTCTACATGTTTACACAGGTTATTAGCGGGTCGTGTTAGAGTTTGGATTAAAATGAAAATTAGTTGTACAATAATGAAAACAAAAATATAGCTACAAAATAACATTATAGTAGAACGGCTGAGGAAGGATAGTAATACAGTACGACGGTGATGATGGTAGATATTATATTGTAGTAAAGTAGAATGGCGATGGTAGGATTGTTATCTTACTTTCGCTGTATCTCTATCTTATCATCCTACTGGCCAACCATCCTGGCATACCCTCGCAGTAATATTTTCCTACAAACACAGTCCTATTATTCTATTATCTTACCATCATTCTACTATCATACCATCGTGTTGTATTACTACTTGAGATCTTTAACAAAATGGCTGGGTTTGACGATACGAAAGTAGGGTGACAGAATGATTGGATAGTAGGATGACAGGATAATGATAGTACGGTGGCATGAACGTAAGATGGCGATAAATCATCCTACCATTGCAATCCTACTCTCCTGTTATCGTGTTTTGATAATTTAGGCGATGGAGGCTGGTAGGATGTGAAGAAAACAGGATTCTACACATATCAGATATCTGATATCACAGCGATAAGAAATGCTTTAACGAATAATACTGGTGTTGTTGTTGAACATATTTGCAAGGATATCTTAACGAGAAACATAAAAGTAAATACAGAAAATGAATAAACAATGAATTATAAAAATATTGTTAAAACTATCTGTCATTTACGCCATGGTTTTGAATGCGGCATGCCTATTTGGAAATACACATATATTACAAGAACAAACAAATGAAGAAAATGGTTCATACTTCACATTTGCTTGCATTTTCCATTGTCTGTGTTGGCAAGTTTTGCTCGAATGGTTTTGAGGTATCTTTTAAGTATTTGTTGATTTTCAGCTTTTCTCTTTTCATTACCTTCATAGATGATTTTAATGTCATGAATAGTTTACATCGCTGGCCTATTTTCTGTTGCTGGTCTAGGTCAAACACGATTGTTTTCATGTTGTCATAAATTGCTACTCCTTTTGCTAAAAGTGATTGTAATTTTAGAATATTTCCCTTAGTTGTCTTCTCTAAGCTTTCTGACATTTCTCTCTCGTTTTCAGTTTGTTCTTTCTCAAATTTATTTTGTTCTTTTGTGAGATATGCTATCTTTTCCTGGGATTCTTGTTTAAGTCTTGTTGTGACTTCCTTCAAATATCTGTCGAAGTATGCAACTAGGTTTTGTTTCTGATCTTTTAAACGCACTTTCCTTTGTTCTTTTCTCTTTTCTAGCGCTACCTTGGTCTGTGTTCCTTGACTGTGAACCTTATCAACGCTTGTATTCAGTTCAGACTTTGTATTTTCTAGTTCTTTAGTTATGAAACCAATTTCTTTCAACAATTCTTTAAGTTCTTCACTGCTTTCTACTTCTCTTGCCATTGTTGGCACATGGCCAATATCAGTACACGTATTATGGACAGTTGTTCTACACTCAGTACAGGCAAATGTTTCACAAATGGCACAATAAAACCTGATGAACTTGTTTGGGTGAACAGAACACCGCTCAAAGCAAAAATCTTGTGGCATAGCGTTGCTGTCCTGTAGTTTATGTTTCCTATTTTGCCGTGCATGATATTTTAAGCATGACTTACACATATATTCCAAACAGTCTTTGCAAAAACCTTCAGCGACCGCATTTTCTCCAAATTCTTCACATTGTTCACAGTGCATCTCATGAACTTCATCCGACTCACATTGTTTAGAAAACGCCATTTTGACTATAACTTAAGTTTACTTCCCGTTTATACTTATCGATTTTACTATCAATGGTAGCCTATATCCCAAAGATAACGTGATATTTACACACATAACAACTATGTATAGATTTAAAAGAAGCGTAGGCAATTCAACATTTTTGTGTGAATAAAGTTGGGGTATAATTTTATGTATTTCATCATTGTAAAGTTATTTTGTAGCTATATTTTTTTAGTTTTTTCCATTATTGTACAACAAAATTTCATTTTAATCCAAATTCTAACACGACCAGCTAATAACCTAATTTAGTATGTAAACATGTAGAGCAAAATCTATCTCGGGCTATTGCATTAAACCGACCTTCAACTATGCTGCGCCCGCACCGTGTTTTGTCTAAATGCTGCAGCGTAGCACGGAGTTGTAATTTACGTTCTAACGTTATTTGAAGCAAGTCGTGTTAGAATCGAAATAATAAGTATCTAAATAAGGTTTATCGTAGAATAACACCCCGTGTACCCGGAAAAGACGTATTATGTTGGTCGCTAACGTGTTAAGTTGCGGCGAAAATGACAAATGACGAGAGGTACGTTATTTTGAGTATGTTTTATTCATCTTGTAGCTGCATGAGTAAAACAATGAACGGATATGTATGCAATGTTCCTTCCTCTACACGGAAATGTAACTTTTTCCTACCACAGAAGTCGGATCAGATTTAAAACTTGAAAAACGTGTCCAAAAATCAACAGTTCAATCAATTAAGAATAATTAATAATACTTAAAGACCCTAGCGAAAACTCAGATTTCGTGAAAATGTAGTGGAACAATATTAGAATATTTACTCGCAAAGATGTGTGCACTGGCTTTGGTACTTTTCTCCAAAATGACAGGTTTTCTGCACTGGGAGGCACAAAATGGATACTGCACGAGGAATATGGTGAAAGTGTCTGGATACTACACGAGACGAAGGTAGCTACTGCCCGTGTTGCCTTGTTCATTAATGTTTTTCAACTGAAAACTACCTTTTCAAGACCAAAACACATTAAAAATATAAATTTTATCTACATGTTAGAGTCTTACAAATGTGCATTTAGCTGTAACTCATCTGATCTCCTAATATTAATAACCGTAATTTATGTTCGCAGTACCTCGGGGATAATTTTGATGTGATCTTGGTACGGACGTGCGTCTTGAATTTTCAAAACACACACCAGCGTTATATGTGTTGCAGTAAGAACACATGTATTTCGGATTCCTGGGTGTTTCAAAAATAGAATTATTTGCAGTATTACATGTATCTTGTTTGGGTTTCATTGGTGTCTTAATTGCAGCAACAAAACTATCCTCGTTTTTAACAACAACTATATCATTTTGAACAGTTACTTCTTTTTTTCTGATGTGTTATCTGTTCCGGAATGATATCAAATAATTTAGTCCTGTATCCATATTTACCAGACATTTCATCTAAAATAATTTCTCTGGATTTGATTGTTTGGCTACTATGGAATATTATGCAGTGTGTCACAATTTCAGACAATGTCTGGCACGTCTCCTCACAGTAGTAACACTTGAACTGATCCATCACTGAGGGCACGAGGTTTACTGAAATAAAATATTATGAGACAGGTGTATAACCAGTACGCACAAATATATTTTCGATATCTAATATACAAATCTTGATAGATAGATAGAGAGAGAGAGAGATATCTTATCTCATTGTCCAGTTAATCTTTCCCAATGCCTAATTTTCGCGACAGACAGACAGATAAATAGATAATCATATCTCATTGTTCATTTAATCTTTCCCAATACCTAATCTTTGCGACAGACAGACAGACAGAAAAAAGATAATGTTATCTCATTGTCTATTTAATCTTTCCCAATACCTACTTTTCGCAATCAAAATACATTTTATACATACCTTAGGCATAAACCCCTTTTTGTACTGATGGTCAATCTTGAAAGATGGTTCTGTCTCAGTGCCATAGGACACAATCAAAATACATGTACATAGATACAAATGCTAGGTCGGAAAAACTGATACCAAATTTGACCCTTTGGAGGGGGCTGTAACTAATGTTGAAATAAATTGTAGCGCGATCCTCTTGCACTTTTCGCTTACTTTATGTATTTGATTATACTTGTACATTTTGAAAAAAAAAGATGCAATAAAATATTATTATTATAAACTTAGGACTATATGGTCGATTTCAGCCCTGAAAATATTAAATTAAACAATCCCAAGCCTGTATTTGTCTCTGTAAAAGAATAATAAAACCTGCATCACGGGAAGTATCCAATTCATTTTACGTTGGACATATGCAGTATCCACCATATTACTCGTGCAGTATCCATTTTGTGCCACTAGTTGCAGAAAACCTGTCATTTTTGAGAAAAGTACTAAAGCCAGTACATTCATCTTTGCGAGTAAATATTCTAACGTTGTTCCACTACTTTTTCACGAAATCTAAGGTTTCGCTAGGGTATGTAAGTATTATTAATTATTTTTAATTAATTGAACTGTTGATTTTTGGACACGTTTTTCAAGTTTTAAATCTGATCCGACTTTTGTGATAGGAAAAAATTACATCTCCGTGTAGGGGAAGGACCATTGCATACATACCTGTTCATCGATTTACTCATGTAGCTACAAGATGAATAAAACATACTCAAAATAACGTACCTCTCGTCATTTGTCATTTTCGCCGCAACTTACCACGTTAGGGACCAGCATAACACGTCTTTTCCGGGTACACGGGGTGATAACTTTCGGCCTTCGTGGTATATTCATACGCATAAGAACTTTAAACTCGGGTTATTCTACGATAAACATACATTTGTAATTTTGATACTTATTATTTCTTAAAAAACATTCATAATCCTTCGTTAGCGGTAAGTTTCACCAGCTTTGTCAGTGAATTCCCGGAGTCAATAGCACATATTTTCGAACCAAGTATTAATCACAAGTGTTGTTATATTTTCTGGTCCTTCGGGATCATTGATTTCAACTCATTTAGATTTGAAGATTGAATACTGCTTAAGCCGGTGCTAGGGGGCGTGTGCAGTGTTGCATTTTCCATTACTGCTCATGAACAGACTCAATCAAACCGAGTCTGCAATTTTCACTGTTTGCCTTGTTCTCGGTGCTTCCGATGGATCTACTTTCCAGATTTGATTTTATTTGCACATTTATGCAACAGACTAATTGTTTATTCAATTGTATAAAATATTTCATACTTATCTAAAAAGAAATATTGCAATACGCAACATATTAGTCTAGAAAGTTGCTGCAAGATGCAGCAAATTGAAAACTCAGATAGGACAGGAGGTGATATAACGAAGCTGATGTCTTTTGATGTAGACCCTAGGCAAACTAGGAGCAGAAACTTTGCCATTTGCACACTTTACAAATGTTTGCGACTTTCGTAAAAAAGACTATATGCCTGATAGCAACTGACTTATTTATTAAATATCGGCTTTTCCCTTGCTCCTGTAGTATTTCTTCATAATTATAACCGGCAAACGAAGTTTGACGGAGGGGGTATATAGGAGTCACCATGCGGTCTGTTTGTATGTGTGTCCTCAAACATTTGGTCCTGCAATTACTTGAATACTATTACACCTTCCTCTCTCAAATTTCACACACACATAGGCAATATGTAGTTAATGCCCGTCCTCTTCTTTTTCTTTTGTCTTCAAAGTCAATGTCACACTTAAGAGGTCAAAGGTAAAAAGGGTCCATTTTTCGTGTCCGTGCCATAATTTCTTTATGCATTTACGGATTCTGAAATAACTTGGAACAAATGTTCACCATCATGAGACGATGTCGCGCACAAGACACAGTTCCCTAGCTCCAAAGTCAATGTCACTCTTAGAGCTCAAATTGGTTCATTTTTCGTGTCCGAACCATAACGTCTTTATGCATGGTGCGATTCTGGAATAACTGTTACAAATATTCACCATCATGAGTCGATGTGTAGCGCATATAAGACACAGGGGCCCGATTTATCAAATATAGTTCGAGTAAAAACGATCGTAGGTCAAAACTGTGATATCTCTTTTCTAGGAAATAGACACATTATACATAAAACATGCTACCTGCCCGTAAGTCTACACATAAAATCTTGAACACATGAAATTGGTAACGTGTTTTGTTACTGGTATCAGCAAGAGTGTTCAGACAAAATTTTGGTCGTACGATACGATAAGATGTTTGTTAAGACTGGCCCCAGCTGGTCCCTTGCTCCAAGGGCAACATCACAAAAGTAAAAAAAAGGATCGATTTTTTATGTTCGTACCATAACTTATGTTACAGTTGTATATAGCAATCCATTTTCTCCACTGGTACTTTTTATTTTTAAAAAATGGGTGCCAGTATGAATTGGTCCACGGGTATACTTAACGACCGTTTGGCGGCAGCTCTAGCTTTTAGTTAGCCTGATATGTCTGATATGTTAAAGTTGTCATAACGACAGTCAAAAGTTATCACGCTGTTCCGAAAGGACCTATTATTTGGACTAGCTTATTACACATAAAATGGAGAATGCGCGTTATTGTAGAGGTTATATACCAGTAAAACATTTCCCATAGGGTTCTAGTGTAAATTCGCCACAGTTTAGATCCATTTACTATACTTTCTAGAATTTCAACCCATTGAAACACATATATCATCGCAAACTACATTTAATAAGCTGTCAACATATAAAAAGAAAAGGGGGTGTTAGAAGATTTGGCGGACGGACGGACGGGCAGACACACGGACAGACAGACGGTGGTAAAACTATACTCCCCTCCTGCCGCCTCACCTCATCGACTTTTTGAAGTTGTCAGGAAACATTTCTTCGCCTGACTTTCATAGGGAATCGACAGAAGGTAATTTCTTGCTTGACATACTAGAGACCCTGTGTATACTTTCGGTTTCTAATTCTGTAATTTTTGAGAGTATATGTCTATAAAACCAACACGGAATAATTGCATGTAAACGATTCTGAAGCGTTAAGTACACTACATAATTAGGTAGTCACAGGATTAGTACATGCATAGAGGGATTCGACATTAAATGACATTATATACAGGAAGACTGATCAATAGAAACACTTCGGTATCTATTTTTATTCATTTACGCCCTTAAAGGGCATAAATCGCATACTTAAGACGCAAAATGGAATACAGTCGCAAATAAGAGTTCAGATCAAATATCAAAATTTGCAAATCGGCAAACAGTGAAGTTTTTTAACTGTCTAGATAAAAAGTAATTTCTATAAAAAACGCAGCAGCTATGCAGCATCTTATTTACATATATTTATGGAGTATGCATGCTTATTTCAGAAAACAACATGGATTATTGGATTGCAAATCAATTTGACGTTATTCGCCAGTTTAGTGACTTGGTCGAGTGAATTTCCATGCAATGTAATCAGTCAACATTTTGTCAGCATTTTGTAAACATTACTTGTCTGTTTGTACCGTCGTTTATAGTAGGTGAGAATGAAATATACTGTGTACACAAGGTTGTTCTTAAATTCAGTCTTATGACGTAGTTGTTCATCGTGAATGACTGAGTTTCAAAGTCAGCTCAGAAGTAATCAAGACCATTATTCTGATCAAGTTGGATAAATGCCTAATCAGTAATGTGGGCTCTATCTGATACCTTCAAGCTAAATGCTGAGGAAGGACTAATGTGCACTATGAATGAAACACAACAGATACTTAAAGCTCGCCCTTGCACTTTGCGACCAGGAGAGCTAAATAGAAATTTAAGTAAATAATGGCTCGCACACATACCACCTTGAAAAAAAAACACAATTTCGCGACTATACTTAATGGTTATCTCCCTGGTGATTTTACCTCTTTTAGACGATCCTACTGTTTTTTTGTTGTTGTTGTTTTCTTTTTTTTTTTCTTTTTTTTTCAGATCAAAAGTATATTGGTTTGAACTGTAGCTAATGTCAAATGTGTGTACCTTTTGGGTTCACGAGTTCAGTCTTAGGCATTTCACTACGAACAATATTACAGCTTCTCTTTTGTATAGAATTTTCGTTTAAGTTATTCAGCGCCATCTAGCGTAACGTCAAACATTATACTTGACGACGCCACGTCTTTGCGTTCTAAACGTTGACGGTAAACAGCTTGTATGCTGAAGATTTCATTTCGCATCCAGCTTTTCGTCATATTTAAACAATTAAATATCTACTTGTAGTTCAGAAAAGGAGTGGATATAACTACTGCCTACTTTAAATATATTTTCTGATATATTCTTTTCCATCAAAGCTAGAATGAACGCCTTGAAGCCTCAAAACATACATATTTATTTATGTTTACATTAAAAATATGGCTATTATTTTGTCAGCATTTGGCCGTATTCATATCTAACACTCAGATAAAAACTTCCACCGTTTTTATCAGTATGTGTATTTTTTTTCAAATTTGAATAACGTATGTATTATAGCTGGATATAGCTGCTTAATCGCTGTCATTCTCAACTTTAGCTTGAATCAAAACCGGGTGATATGAATTTACTGGAGTATAAAAATATGAAAGATCAGTGCCGTTTCCAAAACTGTACGCACGCAAACATTTAGAACAGCTGGCAGGGTCCCTCGAAACGTGATCACTCAGTGTCTGTTTTAAAATGGCACTATCCAAAAAAAAAAAGTAAAAAAAATTAATATGAATAAATCGGGGGGAGGGGGGGGGGGGTAGTGATAACAATGTGAATTCGCGTTTTGATAAGTAATTGCTAACTTCATTTTTTTTTATTTTAATCATATTTGATGGCTCTTTGTTTCATACATAACATAATACATAGAGGATATTTGTTTATTTTGAGTGAATATGGAATATATCTCACTGAGAAGTGAGAAAATTTCAAATATTTTCACGAGCGCGTGAAAATAATGTATTTGAGCTACGCGCTCGTGAAAATATTTGAAATGTTCTCACTTCTCAGTGAGATATATTCCATATTCACTCAAAACAAACAAATATCCTCTATATCTTTTTAACACAGAAAAAACAAAAACAAATTAGGTCGGGCTACAAGTTTTCTCAACATCGGCATATACAGCCATTCCCACAATGTTAACTTTCATCTTTTTAAATGAACATTTTAAACCATGATTAACAAATATGTGCAATTCAGATTTTTAGAATAATTCCCGTTTTGAAGGTCAGAAGGAAGCAACTAACAGGGCCTCTGATTGGTTGAAAATGTATAGGGAATTCTGCAGTATATATTTCGATGTAAAGTGGTCTCCCATTGGTCTAATATGTGTTGAACGTGTTTGAAAACTATCTAATTTCATATCCATGATTTCTGGCTAAAATTATTTGGAATGATGCATTTTTTGGTGATAGTTGTGCATGTTTTTAGTCGGTTCAAAAGCTCACATGAGCTTATGTTGTACTTGTTTGATGTCTTGCCGACTTTAAATAAATCTTATCTTATCTTATCTTATCTTATGTTTTACCGGTGAAGCATTTTCATGAAAAATAAAAATAACATCACTGCCGAACTAGGGTAACCGAGTTCAAAGAGAAAAAAGTGCCTAAAAGTGATGGTCAACAGGTATATTTCTTGCAGTTTTATGATAAGCCTTGGATAGTTCTTTCATCCTGAGTATACATAGTTGGTATCAAAAGTTTCAATGTTAGGAAAGACCCATAACACAAAACATTACAATGTTGGCCTTTGGGATAAGTTGATTCACTTTGACCAAAACTTCAAATACAACTGATCTTTAGAAAATAGTCACTTGTCTAATTACACCCGCCCCTCATGTCGGATGGTTGGAACGTTCGCCCGTCAATCGAGCGGTCATAGGTTTGGTGTCCGGTACAGTCACTCTATTCGTGACTAATATTTTTCAGTGGAACAGTTGCAAGCTACTATGGGAAAAGAGTTTAGTGCTTGTAAAATGTTGACGAAAATGGGCGTAAAACCCAAAAACAAACAATAATTATTCCCGGCTAGTTCTGACTTCTAAGCACAGTCAAAACGACAAGAAGTTAATGTCAGACGTTAAAAGTGTACGGACATGAAATAAATAAGTTATTGCACTTATGCATTTGATAACCAATAATTGTGTTGGGTTTAGGCCGTTTCTCACCAATCTACAAGTGTGTCACGATGGTCTGCTTACACATACTGTCTTTAAAGTTTCTAACCAGTAGGCACTCTCCGTAAGAAATTGACAACTTTCCCATTTCATGGAACGCTGTATCTAGTCGGGCTCGAACTACATCTCCAGATTCCGGGGGATATTGTATTTAACTATTTATGAAACAGTTGAAACGGATTGAAACCAATTGATAATGCGACGAGCCGTAAATAAAGACTGCAAATAAATCCTACAAACAGACAATGTGAACTTGGTTGGAAAACGCGGGAAAAAGACGTAACGTTTTAACTATGCTTAAACTTCAAAATTTTCCTAGCATCGTAGCGGGAAAATGAATTCGGTAGTCAAGGACTTTTAGAATCTTATTTTATTCAAAAAGATTTAAGGAACAATTTCAGAAAATTAAAAAAAAATCTATGGAGGAGAGAACGAGCAGTAAAATGTTTAATAAGAAGTATCATTTTTTCATTACGCTTTTTTGTGTAACATGCATTCATGTATACAAATGTGACAATAAAAATTGGAAAGAAATCGGTAAATGGCTTACAAAATTAGAATACGCTTAAAATGAAATTTATTTTGTTGTAAACTCTTTTGTGATTAACTTATGTTTCCCTAAAATACAAACAGTTCTTTGTGAAATTTGGAAAATTTAAGACAATACAGTGAAAACGAAGTCGGAGACCCCCGTATTTTTTTCGCTCATTTTACAGTGAAATAAATTTGTATAATAAGTTTAGTGGTTTTTTTAAAGATCTATGTGACAGTTTTTACACACTACTTAGTCATTCCGCTCGAAAACAATAATTTCGTAGAAAGATTTTGGCATGATTTTTGCATAAATTAAGCTTTCCGTCGGCGAATAGTCGGAGAACATATATGAAAATTACACCGCAGTATAGGTTTCAACGGGCTTGTTATATGAAAAGAAACAAATACTTTTTTAATTTAATGGACGCCCCGAAACCAAATTTATCGCCGTAAAAACGGCAACGACACAATTATTTCGGGCAAGGCTAAAACATGGTTTTTCGACATTTGACCTTTTTAATAATTGTACATCGGGTGAAGATCAGCTTTTGCTATTATTTAAACATGTTATCAAAGATGCAACATGTTTTTTGAAATTCCCGCTCATTACACCTTTTTTACCTTAAATTAGTGAAAACGTCTCAGTTATATGCATCACAGTGACACTAAATGATAAATAACCGTTATATTACTGGATGTGTGGTCCTGTGTTACTTCTGAAATGATATACAATTTGGGAATAATTACCTTTTACAATAATTATCAATCACCTTTGCATTATTTTTTCAGCAATATGGCTAACTTCACGTGTGACATATAAATCACACCGGGTATTCGGCTACCTACTCGTGTAAGCGATACCGTCCTCGTGTGATTTATATACATGTAGGCTGTTTAGAGTAAATAAAAACAATGCCAACGTATGACACATATTTAAGGATGTTGAACATTTTAAAGACAGATTCGTTCGAGGCAATGCATTAATTCGTACTGGTGAAAATATAAGCCATCAATAATATTGATATGACTATAAAATTCGAAGAAATGTATTGAAATTCATGCCCCCTGCCACTAAAGTGTTCATTGTATCTGTGGGCCACAATACGAAGCTGCCACCTGCCACTAAAGTGTTCATTGTATCCGTGGGCCACAATACGAAACTGCCCCTGCCACTAAAGTGTTCACTGTATCTCTGGACCACAATACGAAACTACCCCCTGCCACTAGAGTGTTCATTGTATCTCTGGGCCACAATACGAAACTGCCCCTACCACTCAAGTGTTCATTGTATCTTTGGGCCACAATACGAAACTGCCCCCTGCCACTAGAGTGTTCATTGTATCTCTGGGCCACAATACGAAACTGCCCCTGCCACTAAAGTGTTCACTGTATCTTTGGGCCACAATACGAAACTGCCCCTGCCACTAGAGTGTTCATTGTATCTCTGGGCCACAATACGAAACTGCCCCTGCCACTAGAGTGTTCATTGTATCTTTGGGCCACAATACGAAACTGCCCCTGCCACTAAAGTGTTCACTGTATCTCTGGACCACAATACGAAACTACCCCCTGCCACTAGAGTGTTCATTGTATCTCTGAGCCACAATACGAAACTGCCCCTACCACTCAAGTGTTCATTGTATCTTTTGGCCACAATACGAAACTGCCCCCTGCCACTAAAGTGCTTATTGTATCTCTTGGCCGCAATACGAACCTGCCCCCTGCCACTAAAGTGTTCATTGTATCTCTGGGCCACAATACGAACCTGCCCCCTGCCACTAAAGTGTTCATTGTATCTCTGGGCCACAATACGAACCTGCCCCCTGCCACTAAAGTGTTCATTGTATCTCTGGTAAAAGCTCTCGAAAATACATGACTGATAGCTTTCTCGTCATTTTATGTAAGTTTTAAGATTATTCTACAAAATCTGGTAAGTATGTGTAGTCTGAAATGGACCTAGCTATCTGTGAACAATGTTTATTTTATACATAATATATAGGGAAAAGGATTAAATACACGCATGCATATTTCTGCCTAAAACATGTCAGCGCATTTCGAAATCCAATGAATCAGAGTTCCTGTCCTTACAACTATACTATTACACGGGTTTTTTGTCAGGATGAAGTAACATCCATTTTCTGGTATGATTAATTTAAAAAGGCAATGTAGTGCTGTTAAGCTGAACTTAACTGTAGGTAATACGTATCACTGTTTTCTTATATATAAATTAACTGAATGAAGGCATGTTTCCTTTGAAAATGTATGAAAACAGACGCAAAAGAAAAATCCGGCGCTCCCATGTTCCTGCTTTTGCCGCTGATCTTACCAGTCAGTTCTGTCATGAAACACCATATATCGGTCTTCCAAGAATTTTTATTCAGCATTTATGGCAGAAACCGTTACAGGAATGAATCAGGGATATTATGGAAGTAGTAATATTGTATTTTCGGGGGATTTTATCCTGAAAACGTACTAGAATGATGATTTTTTTTTCAGTCACGGCATTGTTTACCGTCTATTTTCGAAATGTTTTCCAAAGTAATTGAAACAAGAAATATCTTTAAAAATGATGGTCGGCGAATTGTAATAAGGAAAGAAGTTTATGAATTTTTCATCTAACATTCATCTTTCATCTAACATTTTGCAAAACTAAACACCGCACTTTAACAATTTAAATGGTTCTCTTTTAATTTTTCGCAAAGGTTCCGTAGGGTTGCAATTTTGTTTCGTTTATCCTTAGACGAATAATTACAGCAGTAGTTTGATGAAGATTCATGAAGCGGTTCATGAGAAGAGGTCATTAAACGTGTTTATATTTTTAGCTAAATTGGTCCCTATCCCCATTTGTAACAAAATAGCAAGAGACCTTACGATATTGTTACACATCGAGTTTGATAAAAATCCATTACATTTTAGTGGTTAATGCGAAAAAAGGCATATCTACTTTTAGCTATAGTGGTCCCTAATAGGGCCCAAGTTCCTATATAAATAAATTTGGAAGAGGACCTTATAATGATGCTCCAGACCAAGTATGACAAAGATCCACCAAGATGTTCATGAGACGCTGTATAAAGGCATTTCTAGTTTTAGCTCTAGCAGCCCCTAAAAGGGGTTAAATGTCCCAGCTGAACAAAGTTGGCTGCGGGCCTTATAAAGATGCTACAAATCATGTTTGATTAGAATACATGAGAAAAAATCAATTAAAGGATTTTTTTATTTATTATTTTTATTTATTTCTAAAATAGGCCAACTGATCCCGCTTTAACAAATGCATATTCGCTATTCATGAATCTTTGGACAATGACGTCACACCTATAATAAAGTGAAGGTCAAGCAAAACATACAATTGTAATTATTTCAATATTTCTGTTTCATAAGCAAAGTTTGACCGTAGTCATATCACATAGATAAACTGTATTCAGCGTACCTTCATTTCAGTGTAATGAGATTCAGTCATTATATAGCATATATATAATAAAACAGATTTCAACTGAGTTCAATATTTGCATACCATACTAAAGAAAGATATTCATATATAATAAACCAGTTAAATAATTTATAACAAATATATCAAAGCAAACAAGTACTCATTTTAACATGCAATCTGAATAAGTCACAAAAGCAAGAAACCTTTTCATATACAGACGACAATTGTAACAAGGAAAATCTTTTAAAAAGCACTTCTCTACATAAAAGACTCTTATCACACCCTTATTCGTGTGATACGCAGACCGTATTCAGCTCTTTCTTTAATTTGATATATGTTGGTATTTGAACAGGTTTTTATCATATTTATTAAACTTACTTATCATTTTGAGATATATCAATATTCTTGCTAAATATACTGAGCCAAAGTTAGCTTTAAAACTGTGAACAGCGTCGTTTAGGATAAACGCTTTGTCTACATTTCACTCAGCGTAGCACAATCAACAGAATGAAAGAAATTGACACTCTCGTCCAATCAGGCAGAGTGTTGCAAAAATCTTCCATTTTGATAAATTATCTATAATGCGTTATCAAGTAGTTTGATTTGCTAACTGAAGTCACGTGGCATAGGTAACGAAAACGAATTTAGACGGCGTCGCCGAAAAAAATGCTTAGTTTTGCTCAAAAATGCATAGCAGCGAGTATTCGGCAATGTCGGGAGCACATCTTGCGCTGTGTGTCATCCTTGACATTAATTTCTAAATGACAAAAAATACCAATTTTCTAATCAAAAGCGCCAAAACTGCTCAATTTGATCACTGCTCCGAGTTCTTGAAAGTAACGGTTAGACACGGTTGGACGGTTTGCATTATTTCTCCCACATAGAACGTAAACATGCATTGAATGGTAACCCTAATATCCTTTAGCAAAGAAGTATAAAATACATATTTTTTATAGCTCTTTGCCTTTAGTCAGTATATTATACACTTAATGCGCGCGAACATCTAATAGATGGGAATTAATGCTAATCCTAATTTTTGGTCAGTACACACATGTATATAATACCCTCAATGCGGGCCGAGTGGTTAAGGTCACTGACTTCAAATAACTTGCCCCTCACCGATGTGGATGAGCGTTGAATTATTCATGTAAGAGCTTTTGAGCGACTTATTTTAAGAACAGTTAAATTAATTATACCTTACCCCTGCAATTTGCTGGTACCCATTTACAGCTGGGTCGACTGAGGCAATCTTGATAAAGTGCCTTGCCCAAGGACACCCCGAAATGGCAGTAGCCAGGAATCGAACCTTCGTAGGAAAGCTCTTAGCCCTCTCAACCAAATTGCGTCAACATGTCTGTGGTTCTAACAAGGTGCCCGCTCGTGATGAAATAGTGCACGGGGGTACCTGGGGTCTTCCTCCATCATAAATAATAAATTTTGTAAAAAGATCCTTTGGAAGCATAGAATGCAACCAAGCAGAATAATAGCAGACTCGTTTGATTGAGTCTGTTCATGAGAGGTAATAGAAAGTGCAACACCCCTCACGCCCCCTAGCACCGGCTTAAACGGAACTCTATTACAAAGGTATTGAATGAACTCGAGGATTCCAAAGGACCCACTGAAAAGCTGCAAAGTCACCATGAGACTTTTAATTGTGTCGGTGCGACGTTACTGTATCCGGTCCACAAAAAAGCAAGTGTATATATAACAGTGCTATTAGAATATATCAAATATTGATGCCTGCTACGGTAATATAAATTTGGTATCATTTGAAAGTGTATTTTCTACTGAAAAACTACATGACAAAAATATGTTATAAGAATTTTATTTTTTACTTCATAGTTTTCAATGTTACGTCAACAGAAATCTAGTTCTTACAGTGTAAGATTTATCATTTTGCAGTCCTAAATCGTGACTATGGTCATTTGTGTATATTATTCATGGTCATCTTATTTACCAATTCTTGTTCAGCAGACACAACTCTGTCAAATAATACCAAGTAAAAACACCAGGCATCGAAATACTATCTATTTGTTGATCGGATACCTTAAACCCAACAAAACAAACAATATCCTCAATGCGTGCGTACATCCAATAGGTGGGAATTCATGTTTGCGCAGCTACTGCTAATATTATTACGCAAAAGATAATTACTGCAACACACTGAACGAAATATTTGGATGTGCTTACATTTAAATAACACTGGTAAGCGATCAATATGTGCTTGATAAATGCAGTTTCACATGGAAAAATCATGCTTATCAAAACTATTCCTTTCAACTGAATAGGCGTGATGTCCGACAAAAATTGCTTTCTTTCCTGCTTTTATGAAACTTGCAAAATGTGTTTCTAGTTTGTGTTTTTAAAGTTAATTACCAGGCCGGACATTAATACAAAATTTCGAGATTTTACACATCGAAAGGATAAAAATCGTCATG
The DNA here is from genome assembly GCF_021730395.1 of Mercenaria mercenaria. NCBI lineage: Eukaryota > Metazoa > Mollusca > Bivalvia > Venerida > Veneridae > Mercenaria > Mercenaria mercenaria. The sequence goes on from NW_026461769.1 coordinate 22,569, forward strand.
TTGCACACAGGCGCGGAGAATTAAACTTACACAACTGTTCTATTGTTCTCTGCGGGTTAATAACCAAAATGAATACCTCCATACCATACCTGAGCACGTGAAAAAAACGTTAGATGAGTTCGAATTGTAATGTTTATTTTATGCCATGTTAGTGACCTGACACTCATGAATATTCCGTATATTTTTCTGTAAATTAATTCTCTGTGTCTGAAGCTAAAGAGCGATATGAATATTGCATATTTTCACAATGGCACATGTGCAAATAGCTGTGCGGAAAAAACGTTTAGCTGCTAAACTGTATTTTTTTATTCAATCCCTACGTACGGACCATTTTCCTCCTAAATTTTATACTTATCCAATTAAACCCTATGATCTATAAACGTTATGGAAAATGTTGAATAAAACTTATTTAAAAGTATCGTAGATAAAAAGACAATGTATTTCTCACCAGCATTTCCAGAAAATGAATACTAGATCTACAAGAGAAAACAATCAAAATTCGTGAAATATGTTATGCAGATGTTGTAAGAATAAAAGTAACATCGATAATAACATTACATTGAAATTGAAAAAAATCATAATGGTCTGAGGTGATTTTGAACGCGAAGTATCGTGCGTGGCAGTCAGACAGCTACCACTATGCCACCGTACCATTTGTTATTTATATTGGTTGTTTTAGGATACAAATATTTAGTTAAATAATGGAAGCCCCCGAAAATATTGACGAAGATTAATGAGTGCCAGGTGAATATTTATGGACAATAGACAATACCTGCGTCAAGTAGCATTTACAAATGTACACTTAGTTTTTGAATATTGTATATTTTGATCTTTGAATTACGATCGTCATGTTTTCATCTACAAGATACATTCACGGCTCAGTACTAAACAGGGAGGAGTAGAAGAAGATAATCATTTTAATTATTATAGTTAGATGATGATGATGATGATGATGATGATGATGATGATGATGACAACGACGACGACGACATAAAAAACAACAACAAAAAAACATCAACAATGAAACAAATTGCGGACTTTTCAATCAGTCAAACAGATAAACAGACGATCTATTTTCGGATACATAATTGTTAAATATCACTTCATGACAATATGAACTTCAGAATGTGAAAAATTGAAGTTACAGAGAATATACTGGTGCGTTGTATGTTTTTCTTTAAAATGAAAGAAAGAAAAACTCCCAACAAATAATCGGCTAACAAAATGCATTTTACATTGGCATATTAGCAGAACTCTCAAAAACATTTTTTAAGATCATTTTACGTATTTCAATTTACATGCTGAAGTTAAAGTAATTCCCACTATCATTTTTTTTCTGACTGGGGGAAGGAAAGACGTATAAATAAATAAATTAATTAATTAATTAACAAATAAAAACTAGCAAATTAAAATGACGTTGTGTAAGTCAGTTACTTACCTCTAAGCTCGGTGTTCATGAATTGAAAATACCCGCGCTCCTGCTGTAACACCTCGAGCGCTACGCGCTCTCGGTGTCACGATTCGCACGAGCGCGGGTATTTTCAATTCATGAACACCTCCTACTCGGTTAGTAACCTACACATATCTTATGAAATTTTATTGATCGATATGTTCAGTTACCATTTAAAAAATATTATCGTAGTATATAGGCGGAAAAAATACGCATTTCTTGTTTTGATTTTTGCTACCCTTGGAAAAGGCTACGCTTGGGTTTCTAATTATTTTTTAACATATTTGTCGTACTCTATATATGTTGTTGTTGTTGTTGTTGATAATGGTCTCGGATAACTTTCTAACGCGGTGTATGACTTTCAGCCGACTTTCAATCGAGGGTGCCTATAATGTAGCTGAAACATGAACAAGAAATACATAATGTTAATGTATTTCTTTCTAAACGAAACTAAGAAAATGAACGTTGTTGTCAATTTTGGCTTTTGAATGGTATATAGAGGGAAAATTGGATATTTTTGATATGTAGAAAACGTACAATTATTACCAACTTAAAGTTCACAATGCGATTTCTCCCATAGATTTTACATGTATTTTCCATATTTTTGTAAACATTACAGGATATTCTATAATTGACCGGCAGTCATATAATACACGCATAAGGAGTAAATATCAGATTCTACATATTTTACTTTTAAGATTTTTTCATAAAACAAATACATATTTGAAATTCTGTAAAGAAGAACCGTTTTTATTTTTTTTTTATATTTCTGATGTTTCATTGACTTAAATTGTAAAACTGACGAAAAACTTTAAGAAAATGATATAAACTAAGTTTGTAGGTTTACGAGACTTTACTATAAATGAGGTTAAAGTTTAAAAATATGTTATTTTGCAGCAGTATGTAACAGGTATTATTAATATATAATTTGCAGAAACAAATATCACGAAATAGAAATGCACGAAAATCTACGGGTCAACATGTGTACGTTACAATTTTATGATGTCACTACTGAAGGCCATTATGTAATTTTAGCACTGCTCTCAGGTCTGCATGACGTTTTATCGCTGATTCTTAAATATGCCTATGTTCAGGCCAATAGAAATCACTATAAATGTAGATTTGAAACTCACAGGATAGCAGTGATTATTGCAGTCTTTAATTGCACATGCAATATTATACCGGTAACCACGACTGTAACGACCGGGATAAGGTGGCTGTTTTCTGTAATATCTTTCTTTCCATCTTTTACTTTTATTTTTTCACAGCACTGATGCCAGTTGTCAGTACGAGTGCAAACATCGAAAACCCTTTTCAAGGAAAGTGATAGTTGCGTGGTGCTTTTTAGCTCACCAGAGCCAAAGGCTCAGGATGAGCTATTCTGATCACTCACCGTCCGGCGTCCGTTGTCCGTACTTTTACTTTAAATGACATCTCCTCATAAACCGCTAGGCCAATTTCATCCAAACTTCACAGGAATGTTCCTTGGGTGAAGCTCTACAAATTTTTTTCGAAGAATTGAATTCCATGCAGAACGCTGGTTGCCATGGCAACCGAAAGGAAATCTCCTCATAAACCGCTAGGCCAATTTCATCCAAACTTCACAGGAATGTTCCTTGGGTGAAGCTCTACAAATTTTTTTCAAAGAATTGAATTCCATGCAGAACGCTGGTTGCCATGGCAACCGAAAGGAAAAACTTTAAAAATCTTCTTCTCAAAAACCAGAAGCCCTAGAGCTTAAATATTTGGTGTGAAGCATTGCCCAGTGGACCTCTACCAAGTTTGTTCAAATCATGACCCCGGGGTCAAAATTGACCCCGCCCCAGGGGTCACTTGATTTTACATAGGAAAATCTTAAAAAATCTTCTTCTCAAAAACTAGAAGGCCTAGAGCTTAGATATTAGACACGTAGCATTGCCTAGTGGACCTCTACTAAAGTTGTTAAAATCATGACCCAGGGGTCAAAATTGACCCCGCCCCAGGGGTCACTTGATTTTACATAGATTTCTAAAGAAAATGTTCAAAAAAATTAAAAAAAAAATAAACCAGAAGGCCTAGAGCTTAGATATTTGACATGTAGCATTGCCTAGTGGACCTCTACAAAATTTGTTCAAATCATGACCCCCGGGGTCACAATTGACCCTGCCCCAGGGGTCACTTAATTTTACATAGGAAAATCTTCAAAATTTTTCTAAAAATAAACCAGAAGGCATAGAGCTTAGATATTTCACTTGTAGCATTGCCTAGTGGACCTCCCTACAAAAATTGTTCAAATCATGACCCCCGGGGTCAAATTGATTGTACATAGAAAAATCTTCAAAAATCCGCCAAATCCATCCTCTACTAGCATAGGCAGAGCGAGAGGAAGCACCCAGAACTGAGAGAGAAATCCGTTTGATACAGGCCTGTCTAGCTCTTTCCGAATGACACACGCAATCATCGATGACATCGTATTTGTCTTTGAAGCTATCATTCGCAAGAGTTCACGAAACTGGTCAGTCATGACTCGAAAACGCGACCTAAAATAACTAATACATTGTGCTGCTTTTCATGCAGGCTTACAGAATCTGGTATGTTTATCTGTGCGTATGTCCTTTGGATTCTCAATGATATCAGAATTTCGGAAAAGATGACTCTTGACTACTCCTCAAATTTTGTGCATACTGCAGTCAGTGGATTAAACAAGTAGTGTTCCGGAATGGTACTTTCCTAAATAAAACCGAGTGTAGAAATAACAGTCACGCGATAAATGGACACCAGGTATTTTATTCCTATCGATATGGCACAAGACCACAGTTATTTGCCCTTGGTTGACCACAATACGGAAGTGGTTACGCGGAAAATAGTTCCTCTGTTTGATGGTGAATATTGGTGAATTTTTGACTGAAAGACCTGCAATAAATGGCATGATTTAATAGAGGAGATATGAAATAGTAGGTACATGTACAATTTGACAGAATGAAAATGTCAGAATATGCATAACATGACTTTTTGATAGGGCCTGTTTTGCCTGTTTGCGGCCATCTAGAGAGTATTCTTCATACGCATGTGATTTGGTTCAAAATGGTGGAAAAAAGAGCCGGTCAACCCAATGTTTACTGTGGCTGGAATTTTTTCTCTTGGATAGTTCTGTTGAGTTCAGGTATTTTTATAGGGGTTGGAATGCATGCAAAATTGCTATAGTGTCCAGTGCCTATATAGAACATATAGTAAAAATAACTGTGGTCTTAGGCCATATGAGGTGATCTCGATTGTAATTCGTGATTCCTTTGAAATTAATGTAGAAGAATACTCTGTGATTCCAGAATTCAAAGAAATACGCGGCTTACCTGTCTGATTTATTTAGTACCAGGAGCCAGTTTCGTCTTGTGGCCCGGGTACGTTTTCAGAATAAAATAGGTAGCTGTATTTTAAGGGCATTTATAGCCAACTGGTTATTATCGTTCTATTCCCACGGACGAGTAATTGCTGTGAAAAATAAAAGAATGTTTGAATCGATCCTTCCCCGAGGTATCGGAAGTCAGACGAAACGGAAACTCTCATCCATCCATCTAGGTAGAGCTCAAATTTGCGAAAGGTAAATAGTTAAGACTTTTTAGAGATGGTACCTAAGGCTACGTATTTAACGACGACAACAACAACAAATCAAGTGCAAAACTGAAGTGCATATCGCTTATCTCACACTAGCAATATTTTAACATAGCACCGTGCAGTAAATACAGGATTTTTGACAGCTACATCGGCTTCGTTGTTTTGGTGGATTAGCTAAACCATTTTATTTATACTAAAGAACGTCTGCATTATATTAACAGAAGTTTCTGTAACGACAGATTCCGCAAGGTAAATGCGATTCCGCACGCTTCGGTCAATATGCAAATTAGGTACACTTGTAAACACAAGGCGCGTGTCATAAAAAGTGAAATAACTTCTTTCGGCACAGTTTTTGGTATGGTTTTGGTGTGACCATTAGAGAGAATATACATTTTTATATCGCTCTGTTTTTAATGTTTTTAACTCGTACATTCTTGGCAAACGAATTTTGTAAAATGTTGAGGGAATCGATGTCGTAAAATTCATATAGTCTATTTATATTTTTTTCTCATGAATAAGGTTTTCTTTCCTATGATCATACCATACCTGTAAATTATCGGCAGTAATAAATAAACAAAATTGTCTTTGAATTAGTTCGTTTGAAAATGAAAGATAATGCTCAACATTTTTGTTTGAATGATTATTCATAGATCTTGAAGTAAACTATATTTTTGGGAAACACATCCGAATCTATGCATACTTTGTTCAGTTAACTAAATAGTCCTAGAAGAGTTATCTGTCACTGGCTTCGCTTTTCCAAGTAGGACCAAATTTTTCGGATTAAATATTGCCTTTCAGCATGAAAAATGAAGTATGAAAGTTAAATCATTATATAATTGAGGTACTTCGGTATTAAGTTTTCAACAGAAAGTAATATCAGATGCAATTTGAATTTTTAGGTACCATCTCTACACTTCTTACCGCTATTATTTTCGTCTGGCCACATGCTTTACAATATACGTATGTTTTAGGTCAGTCTTTTGCATATAATACGGGAGAGTTCTCGCTAGGTATGCAATTTAGATCATCTTTGTCTAAATATTTAGTGTCCTGAAACCGATATCGTACTCGTTTTTGTCATAAAAATAACTAAATCGGCAGGCTGAAAACGTCACATGACGAAGTGCTAAACATGTGCACTACATTTGCTCTTCTCGTCCCTGACATTCTCAAAATTGTATTTTTATGATATTTTTACACACTGGTATATGCACAAATTTGTTGAATTTTCAAAATTTGCTGTCCTATGACCCCATTTTTATGTTAATCAAATATTTGCAGGACATATCAAACATTTTACCAGCATTGAGGGAAATAATGCTTTCATTCATGACATTTATGCTCCGTCCATTTTCGTTTTTGATCTTTCTGCGCTGTGTAGGTAACCTAGATCTGTTTTTAAAGACACTGATCTAAGGGAAAGCTGTTACAGTAAGGTTATATGTAACATGACAATTTGGAGGGATTTTTTGTCAACTGAATGTTTATTTTATCAATATCTCGTGCAGGAAAAGGTCACTTTCTAGGTAGCAGGCGTTGAAAGCTGCTTAATCGGATGGATGGGTTCAACGATCAAGAGAAACTTTTGAAAATAACAAAAAGTAATAGCATTTCAAAAATACAATGTATCGGACCGTCGAGCGATAAAAATGACTGGATGGGTGAGACAGATCTCCACTGGAATCAAAGTTCAGGGTGAAGGTAGTGGAACACGAAAGGCGGGGTAGACGGGATGTGTATGTATAGGGAGGAACACGGAACACAAAAATGGAAGTAATAAGAGGGAAAATGAAGACAAAATAGTTGTGTTGGTTGGTTGGGGAAAGGGGTAACGAGTGTTAGTATTAAGAAAGTTGTAAAAAGAATGACTACAAAAAACATTGTTTAATTTCGCGTTAAAAGGTGGGGGATAGGATGTAATGAAGTGTGGGGAATAGAATGGGTGAGAAACACAAGACTTAAAATGTGGTAAGAGGCAAAGTAATTGTAAATAAAACTACCGTTTATCTTTTCCTTTCGGTTTGATTTGGACCGGGGAGTGACTTGAAAGGAAGGGGTCGAAGGAGGGACCAGAGCGTCGAGGAGGGGTTTTAACGAACGAATGTATGGGGATACTAAGGCAATATGCAGTTACACATGAAAGTGATGAGGAAGGACAAATAGCATTTAATGGATTGAATTGGGAACTTATCCAAACCAAAGAGATCTTGACCTTTTGATCCCTTATCGAAAAATGTTTGCTCTTTACTAAGACCAATTACAATGCCAGGTATGAGGATTATACGAGGAAAAGTAGTTAGAAGAAACAGTGAATCTAAGAAGCTTGCTGTTGAACAGTAATCAACACTTCCCCAGTGATATTGAAATTTGGTATACATAACCCTAAAAAAAATGTTTGTCCCTTGCCAAGTTTATTTATTTATTTATTTGGGTTTTTACGGCACACCAACACAGTATAGGTTATATGGCGCCAAACAGGACTACAAATTTTGGTTCCACATCTCATTTACATCGAAATAAAAACATGAGGTATGGAATCAAAATTTGCATACCTGCAGGAGTTTGCAGAGTTACTGCAAAACCAAGTGTTAAGACCCTATTAGTCGCCTCTTACGATCATGCAAGGGTAAGGCAGTGGTTCCAATTCTTTTCATACACAGATCGTCCCAGAACCACATGGGGCCCCTTGCCAAGACCAGTCCTTCAGTGGAGCTTTGGGACAAAAGGAGCAGTAGTTAAGATTTGAACATGGCATTTCCGTCTTGTTGTAATAAATGTTTGAAAGATTGGTTAATGCACGACAGAGCTATGTAGCGGACACAAATACGGTACGGACAAACTTATCGTCCAAATCTGTTGGAAAATGTTGCATGCCGGCAGAGTATATTTTCTTTTGAAGAATAAGACAGTGCAGTTAATCGAAAAAAATCAACTGCCTAGAAGTTGCGCAACACAAAATCATAGGCAAACCAGTATAAAAGAAAAAAAATACAAATGTATTACAAATGCTTGTGCTTTTAATATTTGAAAAATCACCACTTAAATCATGGTAGACAACATAAACTTAGTAATACATTATGCAGCTTAAAGATTAATCATTTGCTTTTATTACGTCGATTTAAAGTACAATATTAGACAGTTTGGATGATTTAGCTAAATGATTATATGCAACCATCCCCAGTTTATTTCCAAAAAGGTCCGCCTTAACTTCATGGTGCTATGCCATTTAAATACAGCAAATTTTCAAACTCTTTGAATTACATCAAATTAATTTTGTTTAAATTTTCTCTCACATTTAGTAAGCATTTTAAAACATTAAAACACATGGATTATACAATCCTAGCCAAAACAATAAAAAAAGGTAACAAATAAATAACAACAATTAAATGACAGATTAGCATATCATATTTCACTGCAAAGAAAAGTTATTGACTGGTTGCATATTTTTAATGGCAAATCAAATACAAATAGGAATAATTTTATCTCATATCAGGTTGCCAGAGATTTTGCAATTTACCACACGTCAGTGATAAAGAGCCAGGTGATAAGGTTTAAGAAATATTATACATTTCTTATCTATTACAATTCACAACTAAGAAAGGCAAAACTATAAAATAAAGCAATAAAATTATATATGTTTTTAATCGTATACTTGAATGTTATCTTTTGTTATCATTTGTTAAAATTAATTATTTCGGTCAAATAGTACAGCGTTGTTCATATGAAAGGTTTTCATTTAAGAGAAATGAAAACGCTTTTAACATTTTACATGAAATATAAATATACCGACATCTTGCACATTCACACATTAAAGGTTGAGAACATCGAAACAAACATAACCCAGCAATACCCTACACTATATAATATACAAGAGGAAAAATAAAGAATTGAACAAAATATCTATAAAGCATCACCTAAATATTATCCAAAACAATCGGCGATAACAATTGAAACGAATGACGTGTAACAAGTTTAAAATGACAGCAAGAAACTTCTGTAAAGAATAGATTCAATTATATCATAATTTTAAGTCTAGCATTCCTTTCATAACTTAAACTATTTGACATCGAATAATCACTGGGTCAGTTTACACATGGTTTGTTACATGCAGTTCAAACATACTAATACAAAAATATTGCTTTGAATTCCTTATCACATCACTGGAAACTGAATCCATATCTCATATCACAGACTATGATCACAAACGTTACGATGTTTTACAATCACAATGTCTAAAGTTGGTCCAATATTTGTACTTTATCGTGTTATACTGACGTGATCAGAATCGACGATAGTTTCCCGTCTGTTTCTCTCTCAACATTCCATAGGTACTAACCCATGCATGAACACTATGTTTGTATAAAATGTCCTTAGGAAAATCTGTCAACACAGCCATATCTAGTGGTGGATTGTCAAAATTGTCCACATACCCATACAGCCATTCACCAAGTCTATAAAAAGTAAGCATATATTGTATTAAAGTTCCAGTATACAAACTATGAAGTTTTATATAAATAACACAATCATGTAGATCAAGCAAGACGTCAACATTGTATAACACATTCCCCCTAAAACTGTTTCATGGACTAATATTGTTAAACCCAAAAAAAAGAGGCATAAATAATCAAACATGAAAATCCCGAAAATATAAGCATGTCCACTGCATGTTAACGATATATATCAACTTTCATTTGAATACGATGGAAACTGTTACGGTGTGGAGTACATAAGGTACAAATGTAGTTGAAACATTGTAAAGTTAAAAAAGGGGCATAACTGAAGAAAAAAATAATCGGACACGTAAGCCTCGACAATACACGCATATCTACTTCAAGTATACCAAGTTTCATATGAATATTGGAAAGTATTTGATGGAGGAACTGAGTACACGGTGTGACGGGCTGACAGATATTTTGTAATCTGAAAGATCGCAATGGAAGACATTCGTCTTTTCAAGGAACGAACCTGCGAACCTTAGCTTAACCGATCAAAACCTTAATCTGACTAAATTTTAAAACTATTCTCTTTACCAAACACTGAATTCAATTGATCTCAACAATGAATGTTCGTACTTGTTATTGGCTGTATCAGTAAAGTCGTCATCCTCCGGATTCTGTCTAACAGCCACAACTAACAGGATATATTCGTGAAGAACTTCTACCAACTGGCTGAGTTTGTCGATTGACAATTTCTTCATGTAGCCCCTATACAAGATCAGTAACTCATCTGGCAATTCCTCATGAAACTCCCGCAAAAGGCTCTCGAACGTTGACTGTCAAATAAAAAATACTTCAAAAGTTACATGCTGCTAAAGAAATTGATTATATGGACTTCCTTAAATTTGAATTAAAGACAGTTAGAGCTATCAGTGAAGGTAATAAATGCCCTAGATACCACTTTGTTACAAGTAAAGTAAAATGCTGTGATCATGGCTTTCTTGCGATCTTAACCTTGGACCTAGTTACCAGGTTTGTGCACTCTGTATGTCGCCTCGATGAGGACAACAGTTGAAGCAACTCTTTGATCCATCTAGTCCATAAAGGGGTTTACTTGAATTGCCGCTTTATTTTGCAAGCTCAGATATATAAAGTATACACCATTCTGATGTAGTATAACCCTTTGGAATTTTTCAGGTATCTTTAATCATGTCAACTGAATGTATGACGCGGGCAAAATAGAAAATTTAAAATTGTACAAATATTATACATCGACATGCTGCTTTTAAGCTAACTAGTACATCCTGGAAGTTTTATACATGTAGCAAACAATTAAAAAATCAAAACTGAATTCAAATAAACTGGGTGTTAAAACTGACTGACATTTACAACAGAAAATATCCAATTGAATTTAATAAGGTGGATCAAATAAAACCATTAAATTTCATAAGGTGGATCAAACATAAATTTTATGAAAATTCTACCAGTGTTGTGTGGACATGGAACGGACGACACGAAATAAAGGTAGTTGGCCTTTAACCTCCAAGTGTGACCTTGAACTTGTACCTAGTGACATGGATCTTGCATAATTCTCGTCATATTATGATGATAATATGACGAACATGTATGTGTAAATGTTTCATCTTTGACTCCAAATGACCTAGTGACCTGGTCCCGTATTCATTGCCGTTCAGTCTAAAACTAAGCCTTAAGAACAGCAATATAACTAAGGTTCTAGCATATCCATACAGATTACTTATGATGTTTTTAGCTGCCAGTGCACATTCACGCAAAGTATTATTACAATCTGACCACATACGCAATGGCAGAGCAAAAAGAAAACTCAGCATGTAAATTTCAGATTTCAAATAAGTGAATAGGCCCTGGGTCACGCGCTTTGCATATCGTCTAAATGAGTTTAACAAGTGATGGATGCTAGCTTTATCAAGGTTTAGAAGAAATGGAGCTAAGACGCTGTTGAACCTTTGACCTCCAAGAATGTTCTTGATCTTGAATGTAGTGACCAACATCATAACTGATTTCTGACGTATTATCATGGTTAACGTTTATGAGTAGCTATTGGAAAAATCAATGAGATCTATAGGACTACAGTAAGGAATTACAGACGGACGGAAATGACGAACAAGCATAGCTCCAATATACTCACCCCCCACCCCACCCCACATATACTTTGTATCTGGGGGTACAATAGTATCATCAAAAAGCATAGTCTTTTCTACTGTAATCTTCATTGTACATCTTAGTATCCTTACTGTGGTAACTTTGTGTTATAAGTGTAAGCGGGAGTTCTTACAAAACATTACTTTTGTGATTAATAAATATACCTCTGTATGCTGATTGTGGTCCATCATCTTTTTGGATTTCTGTAACGACAACAGTAACCATAGCGACTGTGCATGTCTGAACTCACACGACTGCTGGGCCTGCAAGAAATACATGTATTTACAATTAATTCAGTGGTTATGCAAAAACACAGAAAAAAATCATAGCATTACTTAATTTTTTTCTACTATTTCTGTAATGTAGTTCTCGTGACAGAACGTCTTTACCTCTAGTTTATTATGTTCAACCTCTACACGCAATCACATTATATGTATTTATTTTGAACTATATTTTCGTATATGAATTCATTTTAGCGATCTCAATGTTGCTAAGGCGTCAGAAGATACATTGATAATTTTGGGTGGACAAAGTAAGTTCACCTTTTGACTATGTATTGTAGTTTCCATTTGAAGTGTTTTCTCCATGAACTCGTGCAAAGTTTTATCTGGTTGGCCTCCTGTAGACTTGAGGAAGCTGATTGTGATATCTAGATTGTCTAGTGAAGTACAAAGGTCAGGAAGCGATCTAATCTCACTGCAAATCTGGGTCTTTACTGCAGCACTTAAAGTTTCCTGCAACAATGCAAACAAAAATAGAGTGCATAAAATTAGCATGTCCATTTGTATTGCCAAACTAGTGTTTCTTTCTTCCCTTACAAAACTAAGTTGTCTGTCCAAATGGTGACCACTTCCTTACAATGAATAAAAGGTAAAGAATAGATGTCTTTACTCAAATTGAGGTCTGATTGCAACTTTTCATGGAGATTTCGTCTCCTATATTGCACATAGTTTTGGGATAAGGGAAGTAGCGGTGTAGTGACCTTAAAGTCACAAAGGCTTCTGGAGTTTCAATAATTCTTCGAGCTGGATTATTGCATTCTGTACCAGTTATAAAGAATAAACATATAAAGGGTTATACCTGTGGTATTTTGTCGGCTAGTTTCCTGAACACTTCCGCATTCGTAAATTCTGTTCGGTATACCATTTGATCAATCTGAAACATCATGACAGTAATACTAAGTATTTGACAAATTGCCCCTCTTTGACACGTCATCACTGTGTAAATTTGGGGATTTCAGATATCTTAGAACTCTTTCTTATTGCCTGCAAGCACATCAAGATACTGATAATTGTTTTTTTTGTTTCAAAACTATGTTATATGCTTAATTTTATATTCTTAACTTAAACATTGAAAAAAAGTCCAATAGGTTAACAATAAAAGTAGAAATGTAGAATCAATAATATTTGTCAAGTAGCGACAAAGCATTTAGTCTTAAATTAAGATAAATATTGTAAGACCAAGTCATTTTACTTATATATAAAGCAATATATAATGCAATTGAAACAGCATTCATCATATAAATGTCTCTATAACGTGAGTGAGACAACAATAATGTTACTACAAGAACCACATGTCTTTATGTTACAGAACTATTTACCATTAACACTCTGCCAACATCGATCCTGGATTTGGAGAACAAGAATCTATCCATCAATTGTCTTTCTAAGGCAGCAAAATCATACTCTATCTTCGTCCCTTTGCCCATCTCGAACGAATATTGGCAATTAGCTAGGACTAATGGAAGAATATCGTGCTGAGGGTCGTAGCTGATAAGGTGAGCCAAAGTCACTTCCTTGGGATTCACGCTTGATATACTCCCAGATTTTCTGCACAAATAACATGTTCACAAAGAAATAAAATAATTACACAGGAAAGTTTTGGTATCTCAAAACCTATTCAACGTATTTAAAGCGCGGGAAGAGAAAAGTTGTTCTACTGTTTATTTTTTCTGTTTGAACTTCTTGGTTCATTCAAGGCAAAGAAAGACTTTTCAAAATCGGACGAAAACTGAGAACAAGAGGGCCAAGATGGCCCTAGGTCGCTCACCTAAGAAACACTCCATAACAGTGTAAAACATGTTTGACCTAGTGATTTCATGGAAACAAATATTCTGACCAATTTTCATTAAGATTGGACCAAAAAATTGGTCTCTTGCGATAAAACAAGCATTTTCTTAGATATGACCTAGTTTTTGACCCTAGATGACCCATGTTCAAACTTGACCTAGATTTTATCAAGGCAATCATTCTGACCAAAATTCATGAAGATCAACTGAAAAATACAGCCTCTATCACATACAGAAGTTTTTTCTTTGATTTGACCAAGTGACCTAGTTTTTGACCTCAGATGACCCATATTCAAATTCGACCTAGATTTCATTAAGGCAATCAACCTGACCAAATTTCATAAATATCAACTGAAAAAAAACAGTCTCTATCGCATACACAAGATTTTTCTATAATTTGACCTAGTGACCTAGTTTTTTACCTCAGATAACCCATATTCAAAACCGACCTAGTTTTCATCAAGGCAATCACTCTGACCAAATTTCAAGAAGATCAATTGAAAAATACATCCTCTATTGCATACACAATGTTTTTCTTCAATTTGACCTAGTGACCTAGTTTTTGACCCCAGATGACCCATTTTCGAAATCAGCCTAGATTTTATCAAGGTAATCATTCTGGCTAAATTTCATGAAGATCAGTTGAAAAATACAGCCTCTATTGCATACACAAGGTTTTTCTTTGATTTGACCTATACACCTAGTTTTTGACCCCAGATGACCCATTTTCGAACTTGGTCTAAATTTCATCAAGGCAATCATTCTGACCAAAATTCATGAAGATCAATTGAAAAATACAGCCTCTATCGCATACACGAGGTTTTTACGTGATATGACCTAGTGACCTAGTTTTTGACCCCAGATGACCCATTTTCGAACTCGGCCTAGATTTCATCAAGGTTATCATTCTGACCAAAATTCATGAAGATCAATTGAAAAATACCGCCTCTATCGCATACACAAGGTTTTTCTTTGATTTGACCTAGTGACCTAGTTTTTGACCCGAGATGACCCATTTTCGAACTCGGCCTAGATTTCATCAAGGCAATCATTCTGACCAAAATTCATGAAGATCAATTGAAAAATACAGCCTCTATCGCATACACAAGGTTTTTCTTTGATTTGACCTAGTGACCTAGTTTTTGACCCGAGATGACCCATTTTCGAACTCGGCCTAGATTTTATCAAGATTATCATTCTGACCAATATTCATGAAGAAGAATTGAAAAATACAGCCTCTATTGCATACACAAGGTTTTTCTTTGATTTGACCTAGTGACCTAGTTTTTGACCCGAGATGACCCATTTTCGAACTCGGCTTAGATTTCATCAAGGTTATCATTCTGACCAATATTCATGAAGATTAATTGAAAAATACCACCTCTATCGCATACACAAGGTTTTTCTTTGATTTGACCTAGTGACCTAGTTTTTGACCCGAGATGACCCATTTTCGATCTCCGCCTAGATTTCATCAAAGTTATCATTCTGACCAATATTCATGAAGATTAAATGAAAAATACAGCCTCTATCGCATACACAAGGTTTTTCTTTGATTTGACCTAATGACCTAGTTTTTGACCCGAGATGACCCATTTTCGAACTCGGCCTAGATTTCATCAAGGTTATCATTCTGACCAATATTCATGAAGATTAATTGAAAAATACAGCCTCTATCGCATACACAAGCTAAATGTTGACAGACGACGGACGACAGACGACAGACGCCAGACGACGGACGCCGGACATCGAGCGATCAGAAAAACTCACCTGAGCATTGCTCAGGTGAGCTAAAAATATGATATTAAAATGGCAGCCATTTTGTTTCCATGACATCGTAATGCAAGACTGCGGATTTAAAATCAATTAACACGAATCATCATGCGAACTGCATTTCCTTATTTTGAAAAGTAATTTATCTACGTTTTTCAACCAGAACGAAAGTAATTATAATGTTTTACATCTGAAACTGAAGAAAGTATCGAAACATCTCTTTAAAGGGTATTTGCTAGTGTAAATGACAACATAAACACGTAAAGCTGCATCCATGTTTGGCCAATTACTTAAAATTTCATGCTGCCATAATTATCTTTTTCTATAGTAGTCCGCTTTTTATTCTTTCAGCGTTATGAACAGCAGGACAATGGTATTTATATATAATAAACTTATGAGGAGTCATTCCTTTCCCTTTAATTTGTAACAATTAGACAGATAACGTCATTTTAATCAAGAGGATTATATCAGCATCATGTCCGTTTTAATCCGAATCAGAGAACAGTCAGCAAGCGTTTTATAAGCTTTTGCAGTAAAAGTTTGGTAATCAAGCGGTTCATGAAAATGCACTAGCTTTTTTCTTCTGTTATACCTTATGAGTCTACCGCAGTACACAAAACCATGCTAATATACATAAGATAGATGAATAAAGTTTCATTTTTAGATGTGTTAGGCAAACAAAACAACTTAATGTGTCTGCTTGTGCAAGAATGCAACAAACAGAGGTTTGCAAACATCCTTGTCAATCATACTTAAAGCACGCCCGCTTAGCTCAGTAGGTAAGAGCGTTGGTCTACGGATCGCGGGATCGCGAGTTCGATCCTCGGGCGGGGCGTATGTTCTCCGTGACTATTTGATAAACGACATTGTGTCTGAAATCATTAGTCCTCCACCTCTGATAATTCATGTGGGGAAGTTGGCAGTTACTTGCGGAGAACAGGTTTGTACTGGTACAGAATCCAGGAACACTGGTTAGGTTAACTGCCCGCCGTTATATGACTGAAATACTGTTGAAAAACGGCGTTAAACCCAAAACAAACAAACAAACAATCATACTTAAAGAGTTTTGAGTAATGTCGGCGTCAACAAGAATGATGTGAGCAAAGATTCTCGAAGAAAGACAATGTAGTCACCTACACTAATAGGTCATTATGTGGCTATTAGCGAAAGTAGAAACGTTGAACTTTAAAATATAAAACTAGAACAGTTAATAACTGAACAAGAAAATTTCACCTGTGTGCTTCCTTCAAGTATTTATCCAAGAAATCATTTTGTTTTCTCATCAGAAAGTCTAATAAAGCATAAGAACAGAGCCCTGCTTCTTTTGTTGTTGGTAGCAGTATAGATATTGGTGTTTTGTCTGTGATACTTTTGTTACAGTACTCCTTAGAGACTATCATACCACCTAGTTCTGTTGGACACACTGAAACCAGAAAATGCTAAATAAACATTTAATTTCCAATAGGAATTATTCAACTGTCATGACTCCCATTTTACTGTTACTCATTGATTTAGACAACCCTCTTTCTGTTAATGTGCATAATTATATATAGTAATCTACAATACATTCAATCTAATGTGATAGTTAAAGACCGCCAATGCGTAGTTACCAACCATTCTTTACATCAATGTCACTGAAGAGAAAATTTTGTTCAAGATGTATGTAACATTACCGAAAAAAAGAAAGATAAAAACAAGGATGAATATCCAACAGGGAAGCCACGTTCCAAAAACGCAGCCTCCCCATACGCCAACCCAGAACGCGGACGCGCACACGAAAAACACACACTCTCACAAACAAAGACAAGAGGACCATGATGGTCCTGAATCGCTCACCTACAAGCTTTTTCTATTATTTGACCTAATGACCTAGTTTTTGAAGGCACGTGACCCACTTTTAAACTTGACCTAGATATCATCAAGGTGAACATTCTCACCAATTTTCATGAAGATATCGTGAAAAATATGGCCTCTAGAGAGGTCAGAAGGTTTTTCTATTTTTCGAACTACTGACCTAGTTTTTGACCGCACATGACCCAGTTACGAACCTGACCTAGATATCATCAAGCTGAACATTCTCACCAGTTTTCATGAAGATCCATTGAGAAATATGGCCTCTAGAGAGGTCACAAGGTTTTTCTATTTTTAGACCTACTGACCTAGTTTTTGACCCCACGTGACCCAGTTTCGAACCTGACCTAGATATCATCAAGGTGAACATTCAGACCAATATTCATGAAGAGCTCATGAAAAATATGGCCTCTAGAGAGGTCACAAGGTTTTTCTATTTTTAGACCTACTGACCTACTTTTAACCCCACGTGACCCAGTTTCGAACTTGATCTAGATATCATCAAGGTAAATATTCTGACCAGTTTTCCTGAAGATCCATTGAAAAATATGGCCTCTAGAGAGGTCACAAGGTTTTTCTACTTTTAGACCTACTGACCAAGTTTTTGACCGCACGTGACCCAGTTTCGAACTTGACCTAGATATCATCAAGGTGAACATTCTGACCAATTTTCATGAAGATCCATTGAGAAATATGGCCTCTAGAGAGGTCACAAGGTTTTTCAATTTTTAGACCTACTGACCTAGTTTTTGATCCAACATGACCCAGTATCGAACTTGACCTAGATATCATCAAGGTGAACATTCTGACCAATATTCATGAAGATCTCATGAAAAATATGGCCTCTAGAGAGGTCACAAGGTTTTTCTATTTTTAGATCTACTGACCTAGTTTTTACCCCCACGTGACCCAGTTTCGAACTTGACCTAGATATCATCAAGGTGAACATTCTGACCAATTTTCATGAAGATCCATTGAGAAATATGGCCTCTAGAGAGGTCAAAAGGTTTTTCTACTTTTAGACCTAATGACCTAGTTTTTGACCCCACGTGACCCAGTTTCGAACTTGACCTAGATATCATCAAGGTGAACATTCTGACCAATATTCATGAAGATCTCATGAAAAATATGGCCTCTAGAGAGGTCACAAGGTTTTTCTACTTTTTAGACCTACTGACCTAGTTTTTGACCCCACGTGACCCAGTTTCGAACTTGACCTAGATATCGTCAAGGTGAACATTCTGACAAATTTTCATGAAGATCTTGTGAAATATATGGCCTCTAGAGAGGTCACAAGGTTTTTCTATTTTTAGACCTACTGACCTAGTTTTTGATGGCACGTGACCCAGTTTCGAACTTGACCTAGATATCATCAAGGTGAACATTCTGACCAACTTTCATAAAGATCCCATGAAAAATGTGACCTTAGAGTGGTCACAAGCAAAAGTTTACGGACGCACGCACGGACGGACGGACGGACGACGGACGACGGACGCCGCGCGATCACAAAAGCTCACCTTGTCACTTTGTGACAGGTGAGCTAAAAACACACTAGGACAAAACGAACAAATTAAAGCACACAGTGGGGGAGTCTAACGGGAAAAGTCACATTCAAATCTTGTATACGCTTATAATACAAGTACATGTATGACCAATACTGTAATCATAAATTTGATTCAATAAAAATGCACTTACAGTACAGAGTCAACGATTCTCTGACCAACTCCCAGGCATCAGCAAAATCTTGTAGCAACTGCATCGTTTCCCCGCCAGCTATTTCTTCTGTATCAGACAAAATGACATGTCATTAGAAGTAAGCATTTTTATCTCCCTCTCTATATATTTTACCGGCTCCGAAACAATACCTAGTTTTAAAAACATATTTGAAGATAAAATGTTTCTTAAACAAAGACAGCATGACGAAACATACCTCTTTTCAGATGAGCAATTAAGATTTGTGAAGCCTCCGCTTTGTCTAATTTCCTTTGATATTTTTGGAACAAGGCTCGATGAAGGCGTAGGACACTTGGAATGTATCGAAGTGCTCTTAAATGGTGATCCTATAAATGAAATGTATACTTATAAAACATAAAGCATCTGTTAATCAGAAATAATACATATTCTGTGCAAACTATTGTAAGATTTTTAAATTAGTGGTAACCTCATAACAGAAGATTTAACAATTCATATGAAAAAAGTATGTTACTAACAGTCTGTTCACAATAATAAGTACTTTACCTCTTTCAGGAATAATTGCAACACTTTGTGTTGCTTTTGTGATATTTTGGCCTCAGCCTCTTGTCGGAGATGTTGTAGAGATATAGGCGTTCTGTACCGCCATACTCTAGGAATTTCCTCCAAAGCAGCTGGATTCTCCCTCTCTACATTAGTGTCTGTCTCGTACAATAAGCAAAGCAGAGGATCAGCACCTATAACAGACAGAAGCATTATTAATAAAGTATACAAATACAAAATGAGTAATATTGGTTCTCCGTATTAAGAGATTTCTACTGTCTAGCAAAACTGCCAAACTGTCACAATATATGCCCATCAAAGAGCAACATAGACTAACTTGCCAGTTATCGAACCAAGCTGAAATGCCCATTACCAATCCGACTACATAAGGATATTTTTAGACAAGATATGTTAGTTATTACTAGGACACTGTCAATTTTCGCAATTTTAAGTAATTCAAGGGCCATAACTCAAGTGTGACTTGGAATAAAACTGGCCAGAGAAAGAATGCCTATGCACATTGTGGCGAAGTTCTGTTAACATAGAGAGCGGACACTGTCAATTTTCACTATTATTTTAGTAATTCAAGGACCACGAATTTTTGTTAATGCACAGTCACAGATGTAATGATGTAATGATTACTGATCTTGACTGAAATATTTAGCCCACATATACTGAGACCCAGTTTGGGCAACACTACATAATGAACTGCTCAAGTATGAGAGTTGACAGTCAACTGCGCAAGTCTGAGTAATTCAAGGGTTGTATCTCCGAAAAAATCTATACTAGCTTCCAGCACAATATGTCAATAAACGTTGTGACCAAAATTGGTAGATAATGGGCATGTAAAATATTTATCTCTTATATGTACATATTTAACGGTCTGATATAACTTCTAACTGCAAATGTCTTGCCAAACACGGTAATGCTGCACTCCTAAATTTCAAAGCAAGAAAACTGTTTTCGCTTATCCCAGTACCAGTCTACTTCATTACTATACAGCAATTATTCAATTCGAATTTAATTATCACAGAAATGCATCTGCTTAGCTCAAGAGTGAACACAGACCAATGTATTTTGGGGCCACGAGTCCAATCCCCTGACAAGTGATATGATCTCTGTAATGATCTGATATAAGATATAATATTACGTCTATAATCATTCTACTTTACCTCTGATTCATGGGGGTTGACGGCAATTACTAACAGAGAACAGGTAAGTACTGGTAAAGAATCACAGGCTAGGTTACCTATACGACCTCTCATAAATGAAAGACTTAAAAACAGTACAAACCCCCAGGCAAACAAACAAACATTATTACAACTGTTAACATTAACATACCAAGTCTCTGATCTTGAACAAGTAGCTGATTGTTCGTTTTCAAGACATTGTCAATATTCTGGAATAAAAATTGATATTACTAACAACATATACAGCTGTTTTAACTTCTTTATATGCCCTTGTAATAATTAAAAATAAATTACACATCACAGAGATTACTTTACGCAGAAAAAAAGTAATAGTTAAAAGTTGTTAATTTCTGCAAAAATATAAAAGTATCATATGTTTAACCACACTGAATTTTGGTATGACTTCCAACTCATTTAATCAAACTTGGATTTGATATCTTAACTTTAGGGCCTTTTGTAGAATGAGCAAAGTTGTATATAATTATATATATGTCGAAGAGGCATCTATATACATTATAATGTCTAAACTGTTGAAACACCACTGGAGTGAAAATTGTAGATTTAACAATCCCCCAACGTTCGTGACTTTATTTAAAATTGTAGCGTTTTATACGTTAGAAGCAGCGCGGATTGATATAAACTGATTTTATTTTTTCAGTATTACTTCCTGGACACAGTTCCACATACTGTGACAAACTAAACATTTTTTGTTGTTGATGGATTTAACGTCGCACCGACACAGTCATGATAGGTCATATGGCGACATTCCAGCTTTAATGGTGGAGGAAGACCCCAGGTGCCCCTCCGTGCATTATTTCATCACGAGCGGGTACCTGGGTAGAACCACCGACCTTCCGTAAGCCAGCTGGATGGCTTCCTCACATGAAGAATTCAACGCCCCGAGTGAGCACTAAACATTCAACTGATTGGGACCGGTATTCCATCTACTGGCTCCGAGAAGTAATTTTAGTGCGGAATATGAAATAATAGCCCTGCCTCTCAAAGACTGTACTAGTACCGTGTGTCTGTGAAGTCTGTATTAAACAATTATGACCAACTTAAACAACTACAAAAGGCTTTTACAGTATTAAATACTACATTCTGGTGCAAATTTCATGAGGAACACGGGTTTTAAATCAAACATATAGATTATTTGTAAAGAACATATATTCGAAAACCGTTGATGACTCAATACTTTAGACAATTAAAATTAAATAAGGTCATCAGAATCAAACATTTTGACTGGCCTCAATGTTATATCAACATTTACACACATATTACATTGTTTTAAAGAGTTGATAAATAACTTTGTATTGTACCACTATTATAGAATTAATTCATTTTAAACATTTAGTTTACTTTGAACATCTATCAATATTTGAGTGTTTGCAAATCGTTGATATATTTAAAATAGGATATCGTTCATATATTTGAAATAGGACAGGAATTATATGAAAAATCTACTGTGGCATTTTTCAAAGGAGTTTTTGATTAATGACAATGACTAAATTGATTTTATTGAAAGCCAGTATATAACTGCAGTGTTAACTCCACCTTCAATGACGCCTGCAGAAACTTGGCAGAAAATCCAGCTTCCCACTGATTTCTTCCTCTTTTTGATGACAGCTGACTAGCTTCGCCACCTACATTGTCGCCTGTAAGAAGTGTAATGTAAAACTGTAAAAATGATGTTTTGTTGTGTTGGCCATATTCTTTCGACAGCATACGATAATACGGCAATCATTTTATCCCATCAGGATTTCTCTTCCTAATGAATATACTAGTATATTGTCTCAAAACATAGTTATCTTTGCAGAAATGTTACATCATGTAAAAGAAATACATGCAAAACAGTATGATGTTATAATTTACAGCTCAAACTGACAATCAACATGCATTTTTTAAAACACTTCCTTTCCTCGTTACTGCTTGCTTTTAAATCGGCTATACTTCTCACTGGCAGTTTATTATTTGAAAGTCAATTTGCCTTCTGGTTTAAAATGCCATCCTGTTGTATCTTAAACTTTATAAGTTATATCGCCCTTGGAATGTTAATTGCAAATATTGTTAAGTGACGTCTAAAATTTATAACAATTACCTACTTCCTTATTTTAAGTCAAGCTTTAACACAGCGGCAAAAGTAACCAAAAATAAGGCTAGAAAAACATTTTTGTACCTTCATTGTGTGCTCTCATGATGTAGTCCACAGTTGTATGCATCAGAAGAAGAACATCGTCAACACTTCTACCAAGGGTCCTGTGGATGTCGTCAACATCTTGTTGTATATGTGCCCAAAGAAATTCCTCTACTCCGTTATTATCAATGTCAGGTTTTATCAGTGCATGAACACCCTGTAATAATGTGACAATAGCTCTGTGTGTTTTAATTTCTCCATAGAGTAAAATTCCTTCATACTTTTAATTTCAATTCTAAAAGAAACATTGAGAAGGTCCTTTGGAAGCACAGAATGCAACAAAGTAAACAAGAGCTGTCTCCATAGGATGACACATGCCCCCGATGGCACTTTGAATGAATAGTTATGGCCGATGTTAGAGTTTAGGACCTTTGACCTACGGAGCTGGGTCTTGCGCGCGACATGTCGTCTTACTGTGTCACACATTCATGCGTAGTTATTTTAAAATCCATGCATGAATGACAAAGATATGGACCGGACACGCCCATCAATGCACTATCATGAAAAATGACCTTTAACGTCTAAGTGTGACCTTGACCTTTGAGCTACGGACCTGGGCCTTGCGCGCAACACGTCGTCTTACTGTGGTACACATTCACGCAAAGGTATTTGAAAATCCATCCATGGATGACAAAGATATGGACCGGACTCGCCCATCAATGCACTATCCTTTAACGTCTAAGTGTGACCTTGACCTTTGAGCTACGGACCTGGGTCTTGCGCGCGACACGTCGTCTTACTGTGGTACACATTCATGCCATGTTATTTGAAAATCCATCCATCGATGACAAAGATATGGACCGGACACGAAAATTGCGGACAGACAGACCGACAAACTGACAGACGGTTCAAGAACTATATGCCTCACTTCGGGGGCATAAAAAGTAGCGGACCCGGTATGACTGCTTCTATTTATTAGAGGAACTGGAAAGGAAAGTGCAATACCTCTAACGCTCCCTAGCATAGGCTAAGCGGAATTCTATTACAAAGATGACCAGAAAATATAACAACACTAAATCCAAGAATGGGGAGACTTTTACGGACTCCACACCACATTTGAAGAATACTGTTGTGATACTTGATAACATTTATAAGAAGATCCTTTGGAAGCATAGAATGCAAGCAAGCAAAATCATAACAGACTTGCTTTGACTGTGTTCACGAGAGCCTCACGCCTCCTAGCACCGGCTTCAGCGGAATTCTTTTACACAGTTACTGAATGAACTCCATGTTCCAAAGGACCAGAAATATTTCACAGCAATGAATCAAAGTACGGGGCTCTAGAAGCAGACCCTTTAAAAGCATAGAACGCAACCAATCAAAACAATAGCAGCCTCAGTTTAGACGAGTCTGTTCACGAGTGGCAAAACATATTTCAAGCCAATACAAAGCCCCATTCAAAGTAAGGGCGCAACATACTAAAATGTCTATCAAGCATAATTATAATTTTAACTATTACTATTTTTCTATGTATTTATAATAGTATGTAGTCTAAAAATGTCTGGAAAATTAAAATTTGCCAATGCTTTCAAATATCTGTATTAGTAAAACGAATGAAATGAAATATTATATCATATTAAATGATTATTAAACAAATAAACACACGACTCTGGGAAACAACACTTATATTGTACGCAAGAAAATTCTTGAACTAAACACTAGTGGAACTGAGTATCAGTTTTGGTTCAGGCATAGAGTTGCTGTGCGTATCAGTCTAATGTATTGTAATCATGATAATAAGTACTGTACTTCATATAAAAGAGAAGCAATTACATCTCCATTTGACCCAACAGAAACCAGTCTGGGTATCGTCTTGTAAAGGTGAATATTTATGTTATTTCAATATATACCTACGCATAAAAAGTTACAGGCAAGATAATTTGTCTCTCTGCAAGTGCGACATGACTGTTGAGTTTTGGGCTTGGTGTCACATGTGACACATCATTTTTGTTTCGGTAGCTGTGCCAATTTATCTGAATATCCATTACAGCAGTTACTGACCGCACAAAAAAACTAATAATCTATGTGTGACCTTGATCTTTGAAAACAGGATCTGAGTATTGCATGCTACAAGTCCTCTCAATTATTAGGAACATACACCTCATGATTTTGAAAACGCTTGAAGAAGGGCAGATTTATGGACCAGACACATGTAGATCCTGACTGACCTCTTTGCTATGGATCTGGTTCTTACACACGACTCATCATCTCATTATACAAAACTTGTGTCTGGTAATTTCAAATCCCTTGAAGATTTGCAGAGTTACAGATCAAACAGACGGACACAGCCAATTTTATGTCCATGTTTTTTTTTCTAAAAGGCAGAGGACAATTAAAATAAATTTATATCATAGAAGAAGCAAGCAAATCTACTGAACTGTATCTCACATCAAATATTGTATTTGCCAATTGTACCTGGCTTTAGGAAAGACATATTCCATGAATATTTTAAGGAAAGGTAAAGTAACCAACACGTTTGAATATGCCATAAATATACCTGTAGGTTACTGCCGACACCAATAAACATTGACATATGTAGAAGAAGTCTTATAGTTGCAGTATAAGCTGGAGTCAATGTTCTCTCTGGTTTCGGACCTTGTCCTCTGACCTGTACACGTCCAAGGATATGACCAGTCAATGTGTTGTCTCGCCTAAAGAATATATATAAAAACAGCACTTCATTTAACATCTTTCTGTTAAAAAACTAGAACTGTCACAGGAGTGACTCATACCCCCACCATACGGTCTTGTCACAGAAGAATGGAAACCATAAGGAATCTTAAAAATACTTTGGAGTACTTCATCCTGGGCTTCCACATATAAGTAATACTAGTATAATACTAGTATAGTAATACAAGTAAATATATTAAATCTCTAATATTAGAGATACACTAAAAGTGAATATAAAAAAGGGTCTTACCGACCCATGTTACCACAGAAAAATGTTTTTACTTTCTACATAGGACTTATAATAAAAAAGTTAGAAAAATACCTAAAATACTGAAAATCTAAAAATAGGATTTCTAAAAATAGACTAATTCCTGGAATTTAAGGGGAAGAAACTCAGTACAAAAGTTAAAAAAAGGTTACTTCCCTTTGGCTCTAAGCCAATCAGAATGAGATATAGTGAAAATACATCAAAATTAACCTTAAATTCTAGGTAAAAGGGGAAACAATTCAAGAAAAATTAGTGTCAGAGTTATGCACCTTGTGTCACATGATGTGGGTGATGAGGTGGAACATCTATTTTAAGTCTGGATCAAATCCATTCTGTAGTAACTGAGATATAGTGAAAATACATCAAAATTTACCTTAAATTCTAAGTAAAAAGGGGCATAATTCATGAATTATTGGTGTCAGAGTTAAGCACCTTGTGTCACATGATGTGGGTGATGAGGTGGAACATCTATTTAAAGTTTGAATTAAATCCATTTTGTTATAATTGAGATATAGTGAAAATACATCAAAATCAACCTTAAATTTAAAGTAAAAGGGGACATAATTCATAAAAAATTTATGTCAGAGTTAAGCACCTTATGTCACATCATCTGGGTGATGAGGTGGAACAACTATTTTAAGTTTGAATCAAATCCATTTAGTAATAACTGAGATATAGTGAAAATACAACAAAATTAACCTTGAATTCTAAGTAAAAGGGGACATAATTCATGAAAACTTGGTGTCAGAGTTATGCACCTTGTGTCACATGATGTGGGTGATGAGGTGGAACATCTATTTTAAGTCTGGATCAAATCCATTCAGTAGTAACTGAGATATAGTGAAAATACATCAAAATTTACCTTAAATTCTAAGTAAAAAGGGGCATAATTCATGAATAATTGGTGTCAGAGTTAAGCACCTTGTGTCACATGATGTGGGTGATGAGGTGGAACATCTATTTTAAGTTTGAATTAAATCCATTTTGTTATAATTGAGATATAGTGAAAATACATCAAAATCAACCTTAAATTTAAAGTAAAAGGGGACATAATTCATAAAAATTTTATGTCAGAGTTAAGCACCTTATGTCACATCATCTGGGTGATGAGGTGGAACAACTATTTTAAGTTTGAATCAAATCCATTTAGTAATAACTGAGATATAGTGAAAATACAACAAAATTAACCTTAAATTCTAAGTAAAAGGGGACATAATTCATGAAAACTTGGTGTCAGAGTTATGCACCTTGTGTCACATGATGTGGGTGATAAGGTGGAACATGTATTTTAAGTTTGAATCAAATCCATTTGGTAATAACTGAGATAATAGATTTCGGGACGCGACGCGATGGGACGCGACGCGACGGGACGCGACAAAACTGCCTCCTATATACCCCCCTCAAACATGTTTGGTGGGGGTATAGTAAATACATACTGAGTAATAATGGCAACTTTATGAAAACTACCCATAGTTTTTTCGCAGCTTTTAACATATACACTGGTTATACAGTACTGTATTAGCAAAGACGCACATTGACATTTATGTCCTTTGTAATAGCCCTTCGATTACAATACCTCCTGACTTCAGGTCAAGGGGTCCGGTGACCGGACCCAAACCACTGTCATCTTTCACAAATGGACACTGCAGTTGTCTAACATTTTTTCGCTTTGTATGGTTTTACATCTCACCAACACAGTTTAGGTATTATGTTAATGTAACAAAACACAAATATAAGTAAACCTATTCTAACATTAATAAACGTTGTATTATTTGTAAGGTATATACCACTATCATAACATGATACCATGCTACTTATGACAAAGCACCTGACAACAGACGAACATGTATGGTCTACAACACATGCGTCAACCCAGAAAGTTAGCTTATCAAAATTAATGCTGCCTCATATACATGTACATGTTCAAACTGCAATATGCACTGCATCTGGTTCAACATTTGCACATCTCACAAATCAACAATGACATTCTAATCTTTTAATGTCTGGGACAGTAGAGTAGAAATGTAAGATCTATTGCTCACAAGTAAGAGATACTTCGATCTTCCAGTTAAACATTTTTTTTTGTATTTCATGTTTAAAAGCAATTATGCCCATCTAAAATTTTAAGCAGTGAAAATTGATTTATGAAAACTGATCTATTTTCATTGTGAAAATTTCGGATACATTTCACATTTATTCCCATATAACTCAAAGCAATGTAATCATTGTCAAGCAAGTTATGGTCACAAGTGGCTCTGATTGATATGCCTTTTTGTTTTTGTTGGTCTTAATGCCACACTGACATAATCATAGGTCATATGGCGATGTTTCAGCTTTTCATGATGGAAGAGACCCCAGATGCATTCACGGACATTATTGCAGACACATACGAGCCTAAGAAGCAAGCTGAATGGCTTCCTCATAAGAAAGAATACATCGAACACAAACGGCAAGTAGCAAAAATGATTCGAAGTCACTGTCCTTAAAATTCAGAATAGCAATGTTAAGATTAAACAGAAATAATTATGTATATATTTAATTGAAAACTCTATTGCCTTAGTATACGTCAATTAACATAAAGAATAACATTGACAAAAACATATTCCCTGATCAGCAAAACAGTTTCAGAAAGAAAGACTTTGCATAGAGTAACAATCGAGATGTGAATAATGAAACAACCAACCCAGTGTCTTGGGTATTTGATGCAAGTAACTTGTGCCCTTGTCCACCTATTTCAGCCCCGCATTTACATCTGGATACTACATAAGGTCTACCGCACTACATATATAAAATGAGGTTACATAAAATATATTATTAGTTAACAAGATAACATATCAATCAATGAAACAGAGTCTATTTTCTATTTCATTTCACAATGAAATCTCTAAAATGAAACTTCCAGTATCAAAACCAAAATTGTTTTCAAATTGACAGTTCAGTGCATTTTTCATACACTGATGCCTAGTTATATTAAATAGACTCTGAATCATTCATTTAGTAAGGTGTATAAGCAATTATAAATGACATACATGCATGCAGTCTGAAACTGTTACCTTACAGACGAATATAACATACCACAGTCTGCTACTGCATTGACGAATGCTTATTCACCTAAGTGTATAAAAGGTAGAGTGTAAAGATGTAGATATATGTCTACTGGTGTCTCCATTTATTTCATTGTACAGACATGATAGTTGTTGACATAGCAAAACTAAGTAAACTCTCTTATAACCTAAGGGTGGGCATTCCAAAAATACTGACAGAGTAAAAAAACGTCCTTTCTTTTGGGAAGTGAAGTCGGTCCTTTATGCATACCTTTGACTACGTCTTGTGCCAGAACACTGGTCTTGGTGAGTCTAGGTAGAGATGCAGGACAAAAATGTTTATGGATGTACAGAAATACGGAAAAAAGCAAATAAAACATGCAGCATGACTGAGTTACGAGCAATTCGTCTGACAGGTTATTTGTTTCGATGGTTGCTGCTGAGTGATTATGACTGACCCTTGGTCCAGAATATTTCCTGGGCGAAGTTGATATCCCTCTCCCCCTATAGCTGCACCACAGTCTCTGCAATTGCCAACTGTAGCTGGCCGACCACACTAGGTTGCAAAAAGCATAGATAAAATTGCATATATCAATTAACTGACAATTACAAAATTACAAAATACCTTCAATACGGTTTAAACAATATCAAGCAAACAAAAAGTAAAGATACTTGACCTATGACCTCTTAGTGTGACACTGACCTCAGATCTAAAGACACTGTGTTGTCAGCCCTGCAAGTTGTCCTGACAAGGTCAAGAACTGATGATCTCCCAAGCGCTTTAGACTGTACCGAACGGACAAGAAGTTGAGATGTTTGACGTTTGACCTCCAAGTGTTACCTTGACCTTAGACCTAGTGACCTGGGTTGTATGTTCCACACAATGTCTACATGTAGTTATGTATCAGGCTCAGTTACTTTTTGTTGCTATAACAGGGAATCACCTCATGGTATTTCAAACCATCTCAAATTTCGTCAAAAAACCTTATATGCCTGTTATTGCACAATCTTGGAGATAGATAGCAAATCTATAGTCCCCCTGTTTTCGTTAACCTTTGAAAATAAGATTTTAGATTAAACATCTACTCTGGAGTGTTAGGCATCTTGTCATCTAGATGCAAAACGTTTAAAACCTAAGAACATTTATTTTGCAGATCTATTTATACTTACATTTCCAATCACATATGGATGACCATTTGGACAACCTGTATAAGTAAATATAATATCAATTTAAAGATTTCAATGCCTGTAATAAATTTTCTGGTACCAAAAATTGTAGAATAGAAAGTTGATTAATTACATAAAAAGAAAGCATTATCAAATTAAATTTTGATTGTTTTCAGTTTTTATTGGGTATGCAAAGTCACACAGACTAAATTTAAATCAAATGGCAACTTTTCCCAGATTTTTTATGATAGAGGACTCCGGATGTTTCTCTGGGTATTGCCCCCGGCATGGTGTGCACCTGGGTAGAACCACTGATCTCTCATAAGCTAGCTGCATGGCACAGGTGAAGAAGGTGAGAAATTAAAACTGAGAATACTTTGAATAGTTTAACTACTAATTGTCTTATTCGGTTAAAAAAACTTTAAATACCATAACTGCTAAAAAATTTGTAATATTCAGTTCAAAGTACTTTGAATACTATAACTGCTAAAAAAAATGAAAATTGATAAGTTGAATGGATTACATAAAAAATAAGTAAGTTCATTCATTTTATGGGATAAATATTTTTAAAGATATCTGGCTTTCATCCATGTGTTAACTCCGTCTTTAACGTATAAATTTATTAAAGATAAAGCGCCTTCAAAATTTATTTAATCCTTAAAATTCCAACATGTTTATGCATTGATATTTCATTTTTATCATAGAAACCAATTTGCCCTCACCATCAAATTTTCTATTAAACTTTGAATGGAAACCATGACCACTGGATAGCAAATGATCTAACTAAGAAACATACATGTTTCATTGTTGAGAAATAAGAAACTTATTGCCATTTTTTAGTATTACTGCAATCACTTTGGTATTACCACAATGCCAAACTTTCCAAATGAATACAAAAATGGAGGTTCACTGATACACTTACATCTCGGCTAAACAAATTCAACTGCTTGAATTAATAAATATTTTGATTATTATGACGAGCAAATGCCTCCATTTCACTTACGGTAGAAGACTGGATTTTCCCCTCCATTGTTCTGACGTGCTGCTAACAAAGCTTCTTTTATATCTTCTAAATCATCCTGTGGCATTGTTGGTAAAAACATGTTCTGAAAAAAGTTAAAAGCATAGTGTACATAGACAATAAAATACATTTCAGTTGAATGGTCCTTGGAAGAAAAATAAAGACTAGTAAACTTTTCATGTAGGAGCTGAGTACACAAGGAACAACTATTTTATCTTTTTGTTGGGCTTAGAGACACACTAACACAATTTAAGTCATATGGCGACTTCTTCAGCTTTTGTTGGTGGTGCCCTTTGGTAATGATTAAATGCCTGGGCGGCCACCTGGATAGAATTTCTCCAAGCTTCTATAAACCAGCTGCATGGCTTTCTCTCATAATGAATTCTTTGCCTCAAGTGAGGTTTCAAACCCATATAAGTAAGGAGCAGACGATTCAAAGCTGGTGACCTTAACTATTCGACCATGGATGGTCCAATGATGTACAGATATAGCTGTAACATTGTTCAGTACAAAGGAGCGTAAGTCACAAAAAATGATATGAAACTCCTGATGATGCATGTCTACATCCTGCAGATGATGTACATCAAATTTCGCTTCAATTGGATGGAAACTGTAGGAGTAGTTAAGTAAGAATGAAAGTGACAGGTATTTCAATTACTATATTCCTCCCAGGTCAACACCATGGCATAAAATCATGATTGTAAAAAATCAGATTTTGAATACTCAATCTTTTCATTTCTCTATTGTTTACAAATATTACATCATAGAAAATATTCACAAGATGAATCTTAAATAAATCAAATTAAACAAAAATTACATATCGCAGAATGCAAGAACAGTCCCATTAACTACTAATTTGTTTACAGGTGCTTTGCATTATTAGCACAGGCACCAACTCAAAAGGGGCCAAGGGGAGCTATTTACTAGACAGAGGTTCATGCAAGGATGCTACTATGTTTGGTATAATTCTGACATGTGGGTTCAAAAGAGAAGATGTTTCCGTATGTTGACTAAAAGTCATACATTACAAGAAACAACAGGCGAGAGAAAGAAAAATAAACCAGAAGATCCACCAACTAGAAATCATCTCAAATGATACACAAGAGGGCCAAGATGGCCCTAGGTCGCTCACCTAAGAAACACACCATAACAGTGTAAAACATGTTTGACCTAGTGATTTCATGGAAACAAATATTCTGACCAATTTTCATTAAGATTGGACCAAAAAATTGGTCTCTTGCGATAAAACAAGCATTTTCTTAGATATGACCTAGTTTTTGACCCTAGATGACCCATGTTCAAACTCGACCTAGATTTTATCAAGGCAATCATTCTGACCAAAATTCATGAAGATCAATTGAAAAATACAGCCTCTATCACATACACAAGTTTTTTCTTTGATTTGACCAAGTGACCTAGTTTTTGACCTCAGATGACCCATATTCAAATTCGACCTAGATTTCATTAAGGCAATCATCCTGACCAAATTTCATAAAAATCAATTGAAAAAAACAGTCTCTATCGCATACACAAGATTTTTCTTTAATTTGACCTAGTGACCTAGTTTTTGACCTCAGATAACCCATATTCAAACTCGACCTAGATTTCATCAAGGCAATCACTCTGACCAAATTTCATGAAGATCAATTGAAAAATACATCCTCTATTGCATACACAATGTTTTTCTTCGATTTGACCTAGTGACCTAGTTTTTGATCCCAGATGACCCATTTTCGAACTCGGCCTAGATTTCATCAAGGTAATCATTCTGGCTAAATTTCATGAAGATCAGTTGAAAAATACAGCCTCTATTGCATACACAAGGTTTTTCTTTGATTTGACCTAGTGACCTAGTTTTTGACCCCAGATGACCCATTTTCGAACTTGGTCTAAACTTCATCAAGGTTATCATTCTGACCAAAATTCATGAAGATCAATTGAAAAATACAGCCTCTATCGCATACACAAGGTTTTTCCTTGATTTGACCTAGTGACCTAGTTTTTGATCCCAGATGACCAATTTTCGAACTCGGCCTAGATTTCATCAAGGTAATCATTCTGACCAAAATTCATGAAGATCAATTGAAAAATACCGCCTCTATCGCATACACAAGGTTTTTCTTTGATTTGACCTAGTGACCTAGTTTTTGACCCGAGATGACCCATTTTCGAAATCGGCCTAGATTTCATCAAGGTTATCATTCTGACCAAAATTCATGAAGAATAACTGAAAAATACAGCCTCTATCGCATACACAAGGTTTTTCTTTGATTTGACCTAGTGACCTAGTTTTTGACCCGAGATGACCCATTTTCGAACTCGGCCTAGATTTCATCAAGGCAATCATTCTGACCAATATTCATGAAGATCAATTGAAAAATACAGCCTCCATCGCATACACAAGGTTTTTCTTTGATTTGACCTAGTGACCTAGTTTTTGACCCGAGATGACCCATTTTCGAACTCGGCCTAGATTTCATCAAGGTTATCATTCTGACCAATATTCATGAAGATTAATTGAAAAATACAGCCTCTATCGCATACACAAGGTTTTTCTTTGATTTGACCTAGTGACCTAGTTTTTGACCCGAGATGACCCATTTTCGAACTCGGCCTAGACTTCATCAAGATTATCATTCTGACCAAAATTCATGAAGATTAATTGAAAAATACAGCCTCTATCGCATACACAAGCTAAATGTTGACAGACGACAGACGACAGACGACAGACGACGGACGACAGACGCCGGACATCGAGCGATCAGAAAAACTCACCTGAGCATTGCTCAGGTGAGCTAAAAAACCGTTGAATGGAAACAACCAAATGTAAAATGCTGACTTAATATAATGGGGAAAAAATACATACACCACATATTTGAGGATTTGACATCAGAGTCTGTAAGGGATAAAGCAGAGTTCTGTCTCCTTTCAAATACGTCATGACAGACAGAAAGTGAACAATAAGGCACTGTATTCCCTGTAAGCGTAAATCTTCACCTTCTGTAGTCACAAGATGTCTAGGAACCAGCTGGTTTATAATCAGCTTTTGCATGAAACCCTGTAAATCATAAAATATATTTTATCCAATAGTTTATAAACGCAGTATTATATTAAACATGCATATAACTATGTAAAACTTGTTCATGAAATAGATTTGACTGTGGTTCAATTTGTTGAATACAATCCCGTTTTGAATTAAAGACTACATGCATCCATAAAAAAGCAGGGTTGCTAGTTGCAATGGAATATAACATCAAAAGTCTGGCAAAAGATATTGAAACTGTTGTCATATTTCTTATTTACACCCGCTAATAGACATGTAGAACTTTACTACACGTTTTTACCTTATTTTTGACTGCTTCACTATAATTTCGTACCTTATTTTTGATTGCTTCACTACAATTTCTTACCTTATTTTTGACAGTTTCACTACAATTTCTTACCTTATTTTTGACTGCTTCACAATCTTGAACGAATTCATTCAATGTATCCATGACCTAAAAGATGAAAACATTTACATAGTTATGTTCTATGTTTTTATTGGGTTAAAATCTATTTTCTTTGTTTTTCTTTACACATTTTTTATCTGCCATTTATAAACGTATTAAACCCTAAATTCTTGTATTAAACCAAACATAACATCATTGCATTTTTAAAATTTCATCATTTAATAGACAAAACAATAACAAAATCCTGGCTTTATTATTTTGCATAATACTACTAGTAAATGACGAATTTTAATAACACATACTACCTTCCACATGTCTGACAATATGGGCACATACCTGCGTTTTTAGTTTTCTCTGTTGCTGTGGATACAGATATGAACTTGTTATCTCTCTGTGTACTGCAAGTTGCAGCATGGGTTCAACTCGTAATCCAGCTGTTTGCAACCCCTATTACAGAAATGATAACTTTAGTGCATACTAAAATTAAGCTTTGAGAAAATATACTATAGCTGCATGACAAATCTATCTTATATGCCTGACTGTGTAAGACAGGGTTTTCCAACCAGAGGGCCAGTGTGGGAATAAAAAAACAGAGCGTTAGTGACCTTTTTATTGTTTCTGGAGGCTTGGGAAAACAGCTGTCAGCCACAGGCAGGCATTTAACCCTTACCCTGCTATATTTCTTTAATGAACTTGTCCATCTTTCAATTTGGACAGTACCATTAACTGTTAAAAGGGGTGCTTACCAAAAAGATACTGACTGAATAGCGAACAGTGCAGACCATGATCAGACTGCACGGATGTGCAGGCTGATCTTGGTCTGCACTGGTCGCAAAGGCAGAACCATTTGCCGCCAGCAGGCTAAGGGTTAAGATCATTTTCTTGTCTATTACATTGTAAATAGATCATGATGACAAAAAGACAGGGTATTTCTTGGCATTATGCAGCTATTTTTGACAAGATTTTTCCTTAGGGACAGACAGAAATATCTATCTCTGGCTCATGATCGGACAAATGAATACTTTCCCCGCCAGGTCGGCAAGACCAAAGCATCTTTTTATTATACGCCTGAAGGGACGTATCATGTTATACCCCCGGTGTCCGTCTGTCCGTTAGCAATTTCGTGTCCGCTCTGTAACTCTTGAACCCCTTGAAGGAACTTGACACAAATGTTCACCACACAGAGACGACGTGCAAAGCGCATATTTTGAAAGTCTCGCTTCAAGGTCAAGGTCACACTTAGGTGTCAAATGTCATATCAGTTTGTTTCGCGTCCGCTCTGTTACTCTTGAACTGCTTAAGGATTTCAAAGAAACTTGGCACAAATGTTCACCACACCGCGACGACGTGCAGAGCTCTGCACACTTAGGGATGAAAGATCATATATGACTTTACTTTGTGTATATTGCTCTGCATTGCAGTGCTCTTGTTTTTATTTGGCAGATCCCTTTTTTGTTCACTTACAATATTTTTTTTTGCTTCCCTTTTATGTTACTATAAATAGCTTATTTTGAAACTTTTTTTATCACTGGCCGTAGGGAAAAACCGAGACCACTTTTCTGTAGTACAACATTGATGGTACCTCCAATTTTTAGGTGTATTTTGACATACCTGTACCTGGTTAGGATTTTTTTGTGGACTTAAAAATATTTTTTTTGTGGACTTAGAATTTTTTTTGGAATTTCTTCCCTTTGTTGTTCCTGTCCTTTGGGCTTCAACAGTCAAGTTCTTTAAATTTTGCTCCCATCCTCTGATGGAACCCTTCGGGCGTATATTGCCCCACTCACTGAGCTCTTGTTAGCCATGATGTGACCTGTTTAAGCCTCAATAATAAAACTGCTGTCAGCAAATGTTAAAATCAGCAAACTTTACCTGAACTATGTCAAGTAGGTGCTCAACATTTTCGCCCAGTATCACTTTTGTTATTGCTTCCCTGATCCTTTTGTAATGGTTACCACACACAATATACCTATCTGAAACTTCCACAACCTAGCAACAAAATACTTCTATTACTTATAATACTAACACTAACTAGGATGCTTTATGTCAATCATGAACAAAACACTTGTTACATAAAAATGTGTTTTTAAATACGCACTGGCAATCTAGTACATACTGTATAACGACTTCAGTTATTTAAGATTGTATGTTTCAACATTCTATGTATTTAAGAACTACAGCATTACTAATGAGATGGAAAAAAATGTTCATCAAATTTATTTGTATAATTCATAGCAGCAGTAAGGTAAAAGATATAGAGTCATTACCTGATCCCTATTTGCATCTTTCATACCGATCCATCTAAGAAATGGTACTGGGTTATGGCATATAGTTTGATACACATCTATACCATAGCATCTACAGATGTGTTTCACCAGATATATCCTAAAGAAAGAGCAATAATTGAATAGCATACTGAAATATTTACTTAAGCATAAAGACATAGTATTACATGTACTATCCCTTACAGACTCTGATGTCAAATCCTCAAACATGTGGTGCAAGTGATTTGAAGTCAGCAACCTTAACCACTCAGCCACGGAGGCTCCAGCATGGATATATTTTCAAGGTAATTTATACATCAACAAGTCAAATAGCAACTTTTTCAAATGTTCACTGTATAGTACCTTGTCCAGTTAACATCTGTCTCCTCACATAGTGTTTGAGCTGCTTCTATAAGTTTCCTCACTCGTCGATCAACATGTCTAGGATCAACGTCATTCATTACTATATCAGCAACATATCTGGCTGTAACAGCGAGGCCCATTCTAGCACTAGCCAATCCATATAATTTCTCCACAGACAGTCCTTCTCTTGCAATGTTTTGAGTAGCTCTATGTAAGGCTTCAGATGCATACTGTGTTTCATCCACATCTGTCCTAGTTGCTTCTTGGGTAAACATGTCCTGGATGAAAGATAAACTTATAAGCCTTGAAATATCTGACAATTGCTCCTTTTATTGATAGTCACGAATGATTTGAATACTAACAATTAACACTATTTTTATGTAAATGCACACCAGTCTGTGAGACTTACCAAAGTAGTCGTGTTAGTAGAGTGTAATTTTGTATTAAAATATAGTTTAAATCATTAAGATACGTAACTTATTTAGTACATATACAAAAATGTATACTAGTAAACTCCTGCTGCAACAATACATGGTATTTACCTCTAAACACTGGATGACAAGCAAACACAGCTCAACATACTGTTGCTCCTGATCAGGTGAATTGCTTTTGATCAAGCCCCCTGCTTGAGTTAAATAACGTTCCAGATTTTCTATAACATTATCCTCACTGAAAACATAAAGTGTACTAAAATCAATGAGAACTACTATGACTTATGATTCAGGGGGCGAAGTCAGTCTCAGCAATTTGATTTTTTTTTTCACATAAATCAACAAGCGTACATTGGAAGACAGCGACCTTAACCACTCGGCCAACATTTATCCTTTTTTTTTTGTTTTTGCTTTAACACATTAGCTTTTATACATTTTGAATAGTAGGCACTAGTTTAATCCCTAAGTCTCAATTTCAATTTAATGTGTAACTTAAGTTTTATTGTTATCAATAATACTAAATTACCTTGTTCGTATAAGAAGCTGTAGAAGGAAAGATCTGAACACAGGGTTGGGATCTATTCCTGTGTTAAATATTGACAGATCCCTCGTACGCTGACGTTCACTCCTTGTGGTGAAGAATATATAACTAAGTAATTTTTCCACAACCTCTTTCGATGGTGCATTGTTGTCAGCAAAACATAACTGGGAGACTATGTCCATAAAGAATGTGTTGCACCTTCTCTGATAGTCTTGTAGTTTAT
The DNA here is from genome assembly GCF_021730395.1 of Mercenaria mercenaria. NCBI lineage: Eukaryota > Metazoa > Mollusca > Bivalvia > Venerida > Veneridae > Mercenaria > Mercenaria mercenaria. The sequence continues at coordinate 60,979 of NW_026461769.1, forward strand.
CTATGGCATTTCTGAAAATAGTCATTTGTATAACATCCTTTGCGAAACACAGTCATATGAAATGCTGGGAAAGCATGTTTACTCATTTTAGGTTAAACATCACTTTCCACCAGTATTTATGTAACAGAGAACAATTAACCTAACCAATGTTCCTACATTCTGAACACGAACTAAAATTACCTATATTTCAGTAAACAAAACTGGAGAAATCTTTAAGACAGTTAAGTACTGTACCTTAAAAATCACCTATCATATACCTTACTTTACTTTTACCAAAATCAACCGAACTCCTGACGTTCATTGGCGCAATCAGGCCTAATTTTGTTCATTATTACAGTCAGTTGTTACGGTCGCTTACATATACCCTGCACATTTAAAGCTAATTTCTGACAGTGCGGATAATGTTATAGTCGACTCTTGGCTCAGTGGTTAAAGCACTGGACAAACACCCCAGCCATCCAGGTTCGAATCCCACCACTCGATTTTTCCTCATAAAATGCTATACTCTTTGATTTGTTACAACTAACAGTTTAGATTGGGGCTGATATGTTCATACAAGTAAGCTGGTATGAATCCCCTTGCCCCCTAATTCTACAATATTTGATCAAAATTTGAAAGTTATCTCGTACAAATGGACATATGAACCAACTAATGTCATAACAAAAAGATCAATAGAACTGTTAACCCTTAGATTTCCTCTATTTTAACCCTTAGATTCCCTCTATTGATCTATGATTGATCAAACCGGAAATTTTAGTAAGGCAATAGTCCAAAGAATATATTAAATTTCTGGCTAGCTTTATAAGTATTCCTGCCAGATGGATGGACATACATATAATTCTTGCATATGCAATATCTAAGATTCCCCATTTCGGAGCTGGAAAATACTTTCCACTGGAAAACATAAAATTTACTTTTTCGCAATTTGGCGCACTGGTTGCCAGTCATCTGAAAATTCCTGGTGGCATTTTGCACATGAATTCTCCCCCAGTGCTTTCATACCATCATAGCACTGGTCACACAAAACATCTTTACAGGGCAATGCAATTGGTGGCCCTTCCAGAACAGACTCACACTGACTGCATTTTACTTCATCCCTGAAATAATTGGAATAATATGAACATAATTATACGAACCTTTCAAAATTAAAATACTATAAATTCACTTTAATTCTTGTTAAACAGAAACAACAAATTGCATCCAGTAATAAAATAGACTATAGATTATGTGTGTGCGTGCATTTAAACTTGCTTACGTGCTGAAATTAATTCATAGTTGCCAAAAGAACCCTTACTGTCCTTTAGCATGCCAGGTGGTAAGTATGCATTCAAGGATTCAAGGGACTCCATTTCAAATGCCAGTAAGTAACACTTGAATTTGTTTCGTAGCCAAAAATTTTCATTATACTCTTACCCTATATACTCCTTCATTGCTAGTTTATTACAACTTTTGAGGAATTTTTCTACACCTGCCAGTGACTTCATATCTTTCAAATCTGTCTCTTCACCTAGCAACTGTAAGTAGGTATGATTTGTTAGCAAATACTTACGCTATAGTGACCTGTATGTACCATCTTTAATCTAACCTAGCAATCTTTATACACATGTTAATAACAAAAGTTAGTTTAAACCAGAAGATTCATTTTCCGATAGTCCATTCTGCTTTAAATTGTTTCTAATGATGCCATATAACTATTGAGAGCTCATCAGTTTTTATCAACTCCAAAGGCTGTATAATCTGATAAAATATCACATCATGACATGATTCATAAATAACTCTTTTTTATGTTATGAACCATGTACCAATAGGAAATATATTACATATTTATTGAAACCATGTTAATGTAAATATTCATTAATTTTACATGCAGAATAATATATTTAAAGGTTGACATATATTTAAAGGTTGACAATCAAGAAGTTGACAGTATTTACATGTAATTTACTTTAATTTTTGTTATACAGGTTTTTCAGAACAAATACATACTGCCCATAGTGGCATACAATGTTTGATTGTAATTTTGTCTTCCTTCTCCGATGCACAGACATGTTCCAGAAACAACTTCACCACCATAACTCTACTCCACAATCCCCTGAAAAATATAAACAAATAAAGATTTAATTTTCTTCAGCCTGTTTTGCTTTGTTATTTTAGTTGTATATCCTTCATTGCCCTAAAATGCATGATACACATTTACTTAATATTACAAGACAGTGTTTATTTGTTGAAGTTAACGACGGGTTGACTGATCCCGCCTGCCTTCGTATGCAGATACGCTCTAGATCACTTTACAGTAATAACTTCTTCCATACACAAGTAAAACACTCACTTTGCCCTACGCACAGACTGAATGCTATGAGCTCCATAGAGTGTTGGATCTTCCCCATGTAAGCTTATCACTTTCTCTACAACAGGTCTGTAACGATGAACTCTATTCAACCAGTGGGACCGGCCACGTAGGTTGTTTAGATCAGTGCCTTTTGGCGAAAGGTTCTCAAGAAGAAGACACAAGGCCGAAAACGTCTGAAAATCGAAATAAGACCGTTGAATAATTTTGCTTCAAGTCAGTATCGTAGTAATTAGACAATGAGTTTAATGTCTGAAATCAACCTTACATACTAGTTTCACTCAAAAGCTATTAAAAATTTATACATCCTCGATTGATGGTTTTGGAATACTTTTTCATTTTTCCCTCATTAATTTAGCTCATCACTGGTGTGGTGGTTCCAAAACGTTTTCTAAAGCAACAAAAACTTTATCTTTCATTTTTTTTTTAAATATGCAACTGATAAAGTCAAACAGTGCCATATGTTACCAATACAGGTTTCACACAAAGACCTAGTAATTGAAATTTCACTTTTTCTTTGTTAAATAGTAGCCAATAAAACAGTATCTATTAGTTTATTAGACACAAATCTACTACTTACAAATTCCTGCTCCTTGAACATGAAATGATCGGGATTCTTTGTTTTTAAGTCTATGATAGTGGCACTACATTCTGACCATACACTGTTCATGGCTCTAAAGTAGGTAAGTCTGGGAGCAAGTTTCTGGTAGGCCATATGAACATTCACTAGGCTATGTAGCAGCATGCTCTCTGTTGTGTCATTTGCCATTTGATTGGTTACATAGAATACTGACCGGCAAACCAACTGAAATAAATTACATGAAGCTATCAAGGAAGTTTCTTTCACTGTCATAACACATGTTAATTTTCTTTCATTACTGGTTTTTTTTTTCAGCCAACCATCCAAAATAGAGTGATACATATCTGAGAATTTCAAAGTAAAAAATATAAAATGTTTGGTGAAAAATATGAAATATATATAATCTGATTAAAACCACTGAAAATATATCAAAATAAAACAAATATTTCTTTCTTTTCCATGCCATATCAAATATCTTTCACTTAAGAATACCAGGGTTTACATTTTCACTTGTTGCAAACTTGTGTACAAATGTGTAATATCAGATTGAAGTTACTGTACTTGTTACTGAAATATATTTTGATCTTACACTAATAAAAATTATTTTGCCTAAAAATAATTACATTTATTTTCTCAAGAAATTAATGGCTATCTTGTTGCTAGGTGTGGAAACTATCGTTGTTGTCAAGTAATCTTGTTTTGTGATTTATTGGTTACCTGTCTAAATACAATAGAGTAATGATGAACGCCTTAGCGTCTGGGAACCACTCAAGCGTTATATTAACTTCAGATCACGTGCAATATTCACAGTTGAATTTAAGGTGTACTGGCTAGCGTTTCAGATCGATGTTAAATTGAATAGCTAGATCTACATGCCACGTGGACGATACAGAGCGCGCCAGGAACGTAGAGGCGAGCCAGCTTGTCTAGAGGATGACCAGGGAAAGCAAACAAAGACGGCGGATTTGCCAGTAAATCCCAGGCATCAAACAAATGCTGGTAGGTCTGTTGTTATGGATTTCAAACACGCAAATAATTTTGCAGTCTAATAATTACCGTTTTTCTGTTGAGAATCTATTTATGGGGTGTGGCGGCCCTAATGCTCATAATTTGCAGATTCGAACCAAAGCATTAGCGTTTCTCGTTAACAACTGTAAAAATTTGTTTTCTCGTACTTCCAAAACACGAGATTCACAAATAGCATTTCCGCTAACTATTCGCAAGGTGCTCGTAGAGCAAGTTAGTGACGTCACATTGCTTAGGGCAAGGACATTTTGCACAGTTATTTCTAGCAATTAAATAGCAAATTTGCAGAGGGTCTTACATTAATCTCGCCTAGAAGCTAAAAGGGGCCGTTGAATTGTCTAAATAGTGAATGGCCCAGTATGCGGGTTAAGTTTGGACGAGTTTATCGAAACTGGCACAAAGATTGTAAGGAAAAACTAGCGTCTTTGATAGTAGATAAATTAGTTTTATTATTTATTTTATTATTTATATTAGTAGCTCTATGTCAATTGATGTTCAAGTAAGTTTTTCTCATACATGCGCTTACAATCAACGGCCGTCATCCTGCGATAAATCGCACAGGACCGGGAGTATCTGCCGGCATGCAAACGCAGGCACCTGCACAAATAGGTATTTTTTCACGGCAAACATTTCTTTTAAAAGTCTGACCAGGTTACACAACAAAGTTCTATCGAGATCTTAAAATCAGCAAATTCACTCGTCAAAATTTAAGATTTAGAAGTACTTACAAATTTTCTCCTGAATGATTTCATTAATGTACAACAGTCCACGTGCATCCAGAGAATAAGAATTTAAGATCCACTGTTTAAATTCAGATTGGATAAAATCTAACATAAATAAAGAGGTCGAAATTGTTAGGGTTGCAGGTCTTATACCGAACGACCTTTGATTTTTTTTTTTTTTTGTAATACAGGTAATATACAGCTATACAAAAGTTGTCAGGTGTACAGTTTAGGCTGTTCCTGGATAAATTGGTTTGCGCAAAGTTATCTGCAAACTTGTTTATACAATATCTTTTCAGCATAGTTTTTAAAGGTATATATGACTAATTGCTTTATACTGCAGAAACAAAGAGTGACTGAAATGTAACTAAATACATGGACGTAGATCTGTATACATATTTCTATATTAATTCAATAAAATGTTAAGACATTAAACACATTGTCTTGGCCTAGACTATGATATGTCACTGTCAATTTCAAACTAAATTCTTGTGTATCTCTTATTTTCCATGCAAATCGTGTATAGTTACCGTCATTGAACACAAACGAATACAGTTCTTTAATACATAGTTATAAATAGAAAATGATAACGTTATTAGAAAAGTTGATTATGCTTTTCTTTTCTTTGTTAAATCAGGGTTTTCTTTACAGTCAGTACGATTCAAAAGTAGTACAACTGTTTTGTAATGGATAATTGTTTCAATATTCGATTCCCCTCTTATCAGTGATATTGTTACAAATAATCTTATTTTATCTTTTATTCGCATCAACGTAAAATGCTCACAAGCGGTATTAAAACAAATGTATTTCACAGTCCCTTTTGTTTGGTGTTCAGGATTGATAGTTTTGGATCCATCCGACACCGGAGAATGTTGCATTACTGCGTTTTTGTTTTGGAGTTGGAGAGAAATTTTTTGTCAAAGCTCGAACTTCCGTACACGTATCCATTAGCTACATTAAATATTTAAGAGGCTGTTTTGCATTTCCTGGAATACATATAGTTTAAAGTAAACAACGTTCAAGTGGTCTTAAACATTTCTTGGATTAAAAAAAAAAATCTGGGGCGGACCGAGTTAGTAATGTTATGAACTTGTGGTCCGGTCCAACCATTTCACTATTTTTAGAATGCTTTGTTTTGTATATACAGTACATGTACTTGTTATTAAAAAAGGAAGGAATGTTAATGTTAATTATATTAATTAATATAGTTTGGGATTCTATCGGTATGACCGTGAGAATATTGGAGTAAAAATAAAATAAATAAATAAATAAATTAATAATGTGGTTAGCCTTTCTACAAAATTTAAGGATCGTCATTAATTCTTGATAGATATTTGTTTCGAATTCTAACATACAGCTGTTACATATTTATTTCTAAGGGCTTTATTTTTAAGAGCACTTGTGTCAGGTTACATGGTATTTTGGATGGCATTCACGGGGGATAACAGCAGATATAACTGTTTTTCAATTGTTCCCCATTGACAGTGTCACTGTCTGTTTTGTAATTAAAGATTTATAATAGAACATCATACCTGTAAATATAAGATAAGTTGGCACGTTTTAGGCCAATTCCAACATCGCATATCATATTGTTCTTAACATTTCTTTGAAATTATCAAATTCTATTACAACATACTTGGCTGTTCAGGATAATTTTATCATTTGTGTGGCAAAATTTTAGAAGGTTGTCGCAGGGACCGGGTAATACGGGATTTAGTTGATCTATACCAGTTGTCCGCTAAGTTATATATTTCTATGTTTCAAAAAAAAAAAAAAAATCGTTGTCTTATTTTTGGTGTGGTCTGAGTAGGCGAATTGTCAAAAACCAAATCATTTTCGAATAGATCATATAACACATGTCAACGATATAAATTTGTATCACGATAATCAGTATTCGATGTTTGTAAGTCACATCAGACATCAAAAGAGCAAACCAGTTTTAAGCTTCTGCTTAATAAAGGTGAATTGTAGCCGCAGTTTAAAACTTCTGGAATTCTTTTAGAACTGCGACACAACATTGTGTAAGTTTTGACAGGGTCACAATAGTATTAATTCGGAAATGGTTTTTTAAATCAGTTTTAAATTAGTCAAAATTATTCGATGTTCAGATTCTTTTATATTTATGACCGGGCAATCTTAGCGAGTAGGGATATTGCCCGATTACGAAAACTTATCTCAATAATTCCTGGGATCGCGTAAAATTTGTTGGGTTAAGATAATCATTACCGAATTTGCTATATAAACAATTTAAGTCTAATACATTAAATATTTCTTTGAACTGACAAAACTTAACTCATACTTTTACTAAAGACAGATATGTTAACGTCGTTTTATATATGCATTGGATTGAATCTGTGTTCGTGTGCATGTTGAAGATTTTGAAACACCATACGTTTCAAGTTTATCCGTAAGTTCTCAGTTTATATACATACAAAAACACGAGATAAATACAAGATTTCAAAGAAAACATTTCATTTAGTCACGCATATACGAAGGCAACACACTGACATTGTTTTAATTGAGGAAACTATTTATAGATATTCAAACACTATTACAAGGTTAAAATTAGGTCAGATTATGTCATTCAGAGAAGTGCGTCGCTAACCGAAACGAAGTGTAATATTGAAATAGACACGTGCTTGCTTGACCATTTATTCGTAATGGGACTTCAGTGCGACAGTGTGCAATCTATTTATAGAATGGTTTGTTGGTGCTACTGGACCGAGGAAATCTATTATATGTACTATTAAGATTTGTATAGAAGTGTACTGTATTATATTGTCATACCTAATACGACTAATTTCTGAACTCATTGAAAGGAAAGATAGGCCGTAAACAACATAGCGTCTCTCTAGATATTGATACGAAAACAGCTTTTATCGCCTTAATTGATGCGGTAAAAGGTTGGATTCAGTTTTTAAATTGATTAATTGGGACATAATTCTTTAACTCAAATTTGTATTCAAAGCAAATAAATATTACCTAATCTATTAGTTATTTCGTTCAAAGGTTGAACCAGAGTTGTATTATACACCATTATCACGAAAACAAACGTTTTGGTTGAAAGTTTTTTCAAGACAAAAAGGTCTCATACACAGGTTTAACGTGATTTCATTTAATCTGCACGTGATGTTGGCAAGATTTGCTGTGCATGTCTGTTAAGTTGCCAATTTATTTATATTTATAGTTACATGGTTGAATTAGGTTCGTTTATAGAACAAATATAATTGTGGTAAAGGTACTATATTTGAATTAAGAAATCTTACTCAGAATTTTTGGGGGATAAATTTTGGCAAATTTATTGTGGCCGGGAAAAATTCTGTCGACCGCGGGGGCGATCGGGCGTGCTTTCGAACGTTGTCATAGTATGGATGTTACTGTGTAAAAGGTATTGCTCTAGTGCTTTGGCAATATCTGACTAGCCTTGCTTAAATGTGTCATAGCCTTGCTTATGTCATAGCCTTGCTCATTATAGTATAGTTGCCTTGCTTAGAATTACAGTACGTTGCCTTGCTCCGTTGGTCCGCTAAATATTCCTTCATTACTTCGGCAGCCAACCGTCGAGTTATGGGGAATGTTTAATTTACTGTGGTGTACTGTAGCCTTGCTCATTATAGTATTTGCCTTGTTTAGAATTACAGTACGTTGCCTTGCTCCGTTGGTCCGCTAAATATTGTGGTGTACTGTAGCCTTGCTCGCTTTGCTTAGAATCACAGTACGTTGCCTTGCTCCGTTGGTCCGCTAAATATTCCTCATTACTTTGACAGCCAACCGTCGAGTTATGGGGGGTGTTTAATTTACTTTGGTGTACTGTGGTATCCCTTGCGTTCGTGTGGTGCTGATTGTTGCTTCCACAGCCAACCGTGGAGTAATGATGTGGTGCTTTACGGGCGCGTCTGGTTTCCTCCCGGTCGACAGGGTTACTACAAACAATGGAGTGGCCAAACTTTGCCAAACTATTTATAATAACTTTTATATATAAATGTGAATTACATATTATACTTGTTGCTTGCAGTATCATATGCACCTATAATCAGTATAGCCTATGTGAGTGTCATCATATCTAAAATGTACAAATAAACATGTAGTAAACTGTGAATATTGCAGTTGTTTCTTGTGTATAATTTCGGGTAGTAAAATAATAAAAATTATTTTGCCTAAAAATAATTACATTTATTTTCTCAAGAAATTAATGGCTATCTTGTTGCTAGGTGTGGAAACTATCGTTGTTGTCAAGTAATCTTGTTTTGTGATTTATTGGTTACCTGTCTAAATACAATAGAGTAATGATGAACGCCTTAGCGTCTGGGAACCACTCAAGCGTTATATTAACTTCAGATCACGTGCAATATTCACAGTTGAATTTAAGGTGTACTGGCTAGCGTTTCAGATCGATGTTAAATTGCCCACCCGCCACACCCCAATGATAAAAATTTCTGTTTTTATGCTAAAATTAATTATATTATTGCATTTTAAATTCTGCTATGGCAATCTGACTGTTCTGTGAAGTACTTATGTTACAGATGATATGCTGCCATTTGGATGCTAACATCGGAAGTGAACAGAATGCAGGCACCTTACATAGATACGGAACTGAACAGATTCCTGGGCTACAAATCAATCGTGAAACAGACAAATCCAATTTGGTATTAACATTTTTCCAGATGGTTGATGATGAGAAACCTAGATGATAATTTACCAAGTTATGGATTGAGGACTAATAGACATTTTAAGTTATACAGATAGTGATCCAGTTAATCATTTTTTATATTTATACTTATGTCACTCCTAATATATTAAGGGCCGGGAAAAATTCTGTCGACCGCGGGGGCGATCGGGCGTGCTTTCGAACGTTGTCATAGTATGGATGTTACTGTGTAAAAGGTATTGCTCTAGTGCTTTGGCAATATCTGACTAGCCTTGCTTAAATGTGTCATAGCCTTGCTTATGTCATAGCCTTGCTCATTATAGTATAGTTGCCTTGCTTAGAATTACAGTACGTTGCCTTGCTCCGTTGGTCCGCTAAATATTCCTTCATTACTTCGGCAGCCAACCGTCGAGTTATGGGGAATGTTTAATTTACTGTGGTGTACTGTAGCCTTGCTCATTATAGTATTTGCCTTGTTTAGAATTACAGTACGTTGCCTTGCTCCGTTGGTCCGCTAAATATTGTGGTGTACTGTAGCCTTGCTCGCTTTGCTTAGAATCACAGTACGTTGCCTTGCTCCGTTGGTCCGCTAAATATTCCTCATTACTTTGACAGCCAACCGTCGAGTTATGGGGGGTGTTTAATTTACTTTGGTGTACTGTGGTATCCCTTGCGTTCGTGTGGTGCTGATTGTTGCTTCCACAGCCAACCGTGGAGTAATGATGTGGTGCTTTACGGGCGCGTCTGGTTTCCTCCCGGTCGACAGGGTTACTACAAACAATGGAGTGGCCAAACTTTGCCAAACTATTTATAATAACTTTTATATATAAATGTGAATTACATATTATACTTGTTGCTTGCAGTATCATATGCACCTATAATCAGTATAGCCTATGTGAGTGTCATCATATCTAAAATGTACAAATAAACATGTAGTAAACTGTGAATATTGCAGTTGTTTCTTGTGTATAATTTCGGGTAGTAAAATAAAACACATTTCATCTATATGTATCGAAGTAAAACTATCTCACAACACGTAAATAAGGTTCTGGTGATTAAAATGGAATGTTCTGAATTCGTAAAAAGATAAATATTTGTAACCCAGTGGTTGGTAATGACTTTTTCACTGTTATGTGACTGTATTATATTATGCGTAAATTAAAATACTACTGCACTGTTTAAATTTTCAACATTTTGAATGCCCTTGGAAAACATATGAGAAAGTGATATATGCCTGAAACATGAAGCCTCAAGAGGCAGGGCTCTAAATATATCATATTTATTAGTTGTCAGTGTGATACTTAAAATACTTGATTTTTAGAGATTACATTCAAATAAACATAAGATTTCCAACAAAATTGAAATGTCTACATTCCATTTCTTCTTCCAAGTCCTTCTACCTAATTTTACCTGATGTTCTTGTAGTGAAGCAGCATTGTACATTGTGTGTACAAAGTCATGTATGTATTCATGTACAGCTTCTGTGACACTGTCCTTTTGAGATACACAGCCAAGTACTTTTCCGAGTGCATGCTCACTCAGGACTTTCACTAGTGATTCTGTTTTTGTAACAGTCTCGTCTCCATCTGCCAAATATAGAAAATAAATTGCTGAAACCCTGCAACACATTTCATTTCTCTTTCACCATTTACAAAACTTTTGTTCAACTTTAAATGAATATTTGTCTCAAATTCTGATTTTCAAAATATTGTAGCAAGGACTAAAATGGGGAGAGTAAATTATTCAACTGTTTCAAGTGTTCCTATCATTTGTCCATCACATAATGATCTTAAAATTACTGGCATGGTCAAATTATCATCTTAGAATAGTACTTTGGATTACCTTCAAGATCATGTGATTCTGCAGCTGGGTGAGGTAATTTTAAGATTTCATTGATTTGGTTAATCATCAGCCAAGAAAATGGCATATAAGCACTGAACATGTGGCCTTCACTTCCTGTTGTCATGACAACTACCTCTGGTAGGTCACTTTGTCTTGTTGGTGATTGTAAATCTGTGAACTACACAACACAATGTACATAGGTTAATCAATATTTCAAAAATAAAAGCAACATCACTATGATCAGAGATCATATTTAGCATTTCAAGAGGAATATTTTTCTCAACTGAAATGATACAGTCTCTACACAAAACATAATAGTACATATGTGAAATTAGCGAATAGTTTAATGTTATTATGAAACATAATGGCACCAGTTAAAATTGGATTTTTGTGTGTGTGTGTGTGTTTTTGTTGGGTTTAATTTCACTCTGACACAATTATAGGTCATATGGCAACTTTCCAGCTTTGACTGTAGATGAAGACCCCAGGTGCCCCTCCCTGCATAATTTCATGAGCGGGCACTTTGGTAGAACCACCAACCTTCCTTATGCCAGCTGGTTTCGTAACATGAAGAATTCAATGTCCTGAGTGAGGCTTGAACCCACACTGGTAAGAGGCAAGTGATT